>NC_072447.2:149685833-149988863 GCF_028878055.3 Symphalangus syndactylus | reverse complement strand
CCTGCCTCAGCCTCCCAAGTAGCTGGGACTACAGGTGCCGCCAACACGCCCGGCTAATTTTTTTGTATTTTTAGTAGAGACGGGGTTTCACCGTGTTAGCCAGGATGGTGTCTCGATTTCCTGACCTCGTGATCCGCCCGCCTCGGCCTCCCAAAGTGCTGGGATTACAGGCTTGAGCCACCGTGCCCGGCCGGTATTTTTTCTTAAGAAAAGGCAGAGACCTAATTTATGTATTGTTATATAGGAGGCTCTGATTACACTTCTAAAGAGGGTCTGCTCTCATGGGATTGTATATCTTAAATTAGGTATCCAGGATGCTTGGCAGTAATCCCCATTTCTTCTTCAGACTAACTCCAAATAGCCCATGGTCATACATGCCTCTGAGAACGGGACTGTGTTCAGTAATTCTTCTCAATAGATCTCTATCTTTATTACTGATCCAAATTTATACTTCCACAGTGTTGTAACATTTGTATAGGGGTCTTTTAAGGAAGCTAGTGATGCGAATGGAGTACATTAAGGTCCAAGGAACATTCAGGTCCATTTCCACAGGAAATGGAATCCGTCTTAGGCTTCTGAAATTGCACTCTGTGAAGCGGTTATGATCTATCACTAACCAGCAGTTGAAGGAATAACTCACCCAAGGGCAGAAGAAAGGACTTCAGTTTGTTCTGGTGGTATAATAAGATTACAGAGACTGTCAGACTGTCCTATGGATTTGCAAGTACTTATGAAAAATCTTTATTTCTTTCTTTTATAGAAGACACTATAGATGTGTCCCTCAGAAAAGACATCTTCACCTCTCTAAGTACCAGTTTGGATTTTATTTCACAATTACCAGTGTATAAATGAGGATGTTTTTGGTTGCATATGACTTCTAACCTGACTCAAAATTGTCAAATTATAAAGGTAATTTATAGACTTACACAACTGAATAATCCAGAGATACTGTGAATTTTACATGGTCTGATTCACTGACCAAATAGGATCACCAAGGAACCTAGTTTATTTTTGTCTTTCCTCTCTGTCTTCAACGGTGTTGACATCATCGTAGTGCCAGTTACTCCTTAGGTCACAGATGGCTGTGAACAACTCCTCATGAATATGTCTCCTTGTTCAGGAGACAAGTGGATGTGTCTTACCATCTGCAGTAATAATAATATGTTTAGGTTTTTAGAAAATGCCAATTGGCTTAAGCCACTCAGAGTTCACCTCCAGAGGTTGGTAGTAAGGTTAATCCTTTGCAAGTCATCTAATAGAGAAAGTTCAGGATTCTGTTGCCATGAAGGAGAAAAAAATGGATGCTGGGCAGAAAACCAGAGCTTTCTGCTATACCCATTATTCAGCACTTTAGAGACAGTTTAGAGACAGTTTCTAAAAGAGCCTCTGAAGGACGGTTTGCATTAATACAGCTGGCTGTTTTAGTTGAGCCCTGTAGAGACTCTAAATACTCCTGAATTTCAATCAACAACTACATATTTATTGACTCTCTACTATATGCTAAGCAATTTTCTGTCATTGAACATATCCTAGGAAGAATAAAAGGGGGGTGTTTCTCATCAGAGAATACTGAGTTCATTGGGGGTAAAATTTGCAAAACTTGTGAAAAATCTACTTTGTATATGTGAAGTCTTTGTTGGAGAGCTTGGCATTTGACCAGCGCAAAGGCAGCTGGGCGGTTTTAACTGTTCTTTCCTCTTGAGCCAAAGTTGCTTTCTGAGTGTGGCTGCGTCAGTGCTCCTGTCCACAGTCTCCATCTGTACCATGTTCAGAAACACAGTGGTCATGGTTGAGGTTTGGAATAAATAGGCAGTGTGTCTAGAAGTAGAGTCACTTCATTTCAGCATATGTGTAGTTGGCATAAATTTTAGGTGTGTGGGAACAGCTGATATCAGTGGCCATAATGCATAAGCATGGGCTGATGCTTCATTTGGCCCCCAATTTGGCACACTAAGCCTATGGACATATAAGGAGGAGAACATTGCTTTTAAACAAAGGAGACAGTTTCCTTGTGTTTTGTGTGATGATGGCAAGTCAAATGAATACCATCCTCACCTCTCTTGCTGGGGTTTCTGGTAGAATGAGGTAACACTGAGAACCTAGCAGCAATTTCCTTTTAGGTTTTGAATTAGTGCATATAGTGGAAATAGAGAAATCTAGAGGAATCTCGAAGATTTTCAGATTTTTGTTGATTATTTTGTGATTTATGTCTATGGCTGAGTGCAAGAATTACTATGTAACTGAGCATTTATTGCATGTCCAGGGATGTATGCTAGCAGCTAACACATAAATAGCATGTTACAGTTTACAAAGTAACTTCACAGTGCATTTTTTTTTTATTTCATCTTCACCAGAATCTTGAGTGAAGTAGGAATATGTAGCAATTCCATGTTACATTTGCAGAGCATCAGTTTCAGAGAGATATGTTAGTTAAGGTCATAAAATAAACAAATGGTAAATTTGGGATTGGAACCCTGATCACTTCTTTACAAATCACATAATCATTTCACTATAGAAACCTTCCTTACATTTTTATTTTATTTATTTTTACTTTTATTTTAGGTTCAGGGGATACATGTGCAGGTTTGTTACATGGGTAAGTTGTGTGTTGCTGGCGTTTGATGTTCAAATGGTCCCATCCTTCTTGTAGTGATCATAGTACCCAATAGGTGGTTCTTCTACCCACACCCCCTGACCCTCCTGCTTGAAGTAGTCTCCAGTGCCAGTTGTTCCCAACTTTGTGACAATGCGTGCTCACTGTTTAGCTCCCACTTATAAGTGAGAACATGCAGTATTTGGTTTTCTGTTCCTGTATTTATTCTCTCAGAATAATGGCCTTCAGCTGCATCCATGTTGCTGCAAAGGACATGATTTCATTCTTTGTTATGGCTGCATAGTATTCCATGGTAGATATGTACCACATTTCCTTTATTCAGTCCACCACTGATGGGCATCTAGGTTCCTTCTATGTCTCTGCTTTTGTGAATAGCACTATGATTGAGCATACAAGTACATGTGTCTTTTTAGTAGAACAATTTGTTTTCCTTTGGGTATATATTTAGTAAATGGGTCAAATGGTAGTTCTGTTTTAAGCTGTTTGAGAAATCTCCACACTCTTTTCCACAGTTGCTGAGCTAATTTACATTCATATCAGCAGTCTTTAAGTATTTTCCCGGGAGCCTTGCCAATATCTGTTTTTTTTTTTTTTTTTTTTACTTTTTAACAATAGCCATTCTAACTGGTTTGAGGTGGTATTGCACTGTGGTTTTGATTTGCATTTCTCCAATTATTAGTGGCGTTGAGCATTTTTTCATATTTTTGTTGGCCACATGTATATTTTATTTTGAGAAGTGTCTGTTCATGTCCTTTGACCATTTTTTAAAAAATGGAGTTGTCTTTTGCTTGTTTAATTAAATTCCTTATAAATTCTGGATATTAGACCTTTATTGGATGTATAGTTTGTGAGTATTTTCTCCCACTCTGTAGGTTGTCTGTTTCCTCTGTTAATGGTTCCTTTCACTGCACAGAAGCTCTTTAGTTCAATTAGATAACACTTGTCAATTTTTGTTTTTGTTGAAATTGCTTCTGGGGATTTAGTCATAAATTCTTTGCCAAGGCTGATGTCCACAATCATATTTCCCAGGTTTTCATCGAGGGATTTTGTAGTTTTAGGTCTTACATTTAGGTCTTTAATCCATCTTGAGTTGATGTTATTCCTTATGTTTTTAAAAGGAGACATGGAATTAGAAGATCAAGATTAACAGTGGGCTATTGTCCTGAGTATTTCCCAAATCTGTCTTTGGAAGATTCTCTAAAGGAGGTGAGGATAGGGGCAGAATATCTCATGCTATTAGGTATGCTTCCAAAGACAATTAAAAATGTGAAATTACAATACACACTTTTACAGGGCTGTTTTCAAAGGAGATATAACAATATTCCACATAATATTATAGAGTTGTTAAATTGTCATTCCTTTCAGGGTAGGGAAAAAGTGTCTTCACTGTGTGTGTTTCCTAGTCTCAGTGGTGACTTTCTTTATGTTAGATCAAGTCACTGTCATATCTCAGTGGCTCTTCTCTACTGGTCTACTTCCAGGTTTTTACCTGTCAAGACAGCCCTACATTGCACCCAAAGTGATCTTCCTAAAATGAAAATTGGGTAATGTTCACCTCTTAAAATACTACAGCATTCTGCATTATCTAGGCATGAAGCACAGACTCCTCAGCGTGGATAATAAGGCCCATTGCAATCTTCCTCACCTACTTTTCTAGCCTTAAGGCATCTCACTTTCTCATGGGCATCCTGTACTCCAGGCATGTTGAATGACACCTGTCCTGCCAGTTTCATACATTGTGATTTCACATGTGCTGCAATTTACATGATGTTGTCTCTGTCAATAATACACTTTCCTTCTTCTTTATTGACCTTGTTTCTTGGCAAGCTTCTTGCTAATCATCCTCAGTATTTAAGCATTATTTCCTCAGGGAAAGTGTCTCTGATTTATTCCCTTGGCAGACAGATTTAGTTCCTGCTTCATCAGATTGTAACTCCTAGAGAAGCTTCCATGTATTTGGATTATAACACTCATCTCATCAGTTTGCTATTAATTATTTTCCTGATTGTCACCCCAGCTAATCTGTAAGCTCTTCAAGGTCAGATGTATTGACTGATTAGTTTTCACTTTGAAGTTCCAAACACAACACCTTGCATATAATAGGTACTCGATATATTTGCTGAGTGAATGAATGCATAAATGAATACATGTTTACTATTAGGTTGGTGCAAAAGGAATTGCAATTACAACCTAACAGGTTGCCTAGGTGCATGTGTGATGAGTATTTTAAGTATGTATGAGGTCTTTGTAGGTACTACGGGAATGCTTGGTTAGACACAGGCATTGTATCATATCTGAAGTGTTGTGTATAAATTTCAATATAATGAAATTTAATACTCCTAATGGAAATATAGGAGTGTAGTATGCAAAAAAGAGGTAGAGTCTGTTAACAAGTTTTTCAAAACTGTTCTGGGTGAACTTGGGCAAATTCATTTCTCTCTCTGGGTTTCAACATTACCATCTTTAATAAGCATTAAAACAATATTTTTTCTGGAGCTCTCTTCAAGTAATCTGTGAGAACTCCAAACACCTCAAGTTTATCCTATAATGTTTTATCCTAGTGGAAGAAGGGGGCTTGTGTATACTTATTGATTACTTCATTCAAATTCTGTGTGGCATTTGTCACTTTCCTCCTCTCCTCTGATGCTGAAGATGCAATTGTGTTGGGCATGTATTCTTTGGCTCAGAACACTGTGTGCCAGGTTCCAAAGGGCTCCTGATATGGTTTGGATTTGTGACCCCACCCAAGTATCCTGTCGAATTGTGATACTCATTGTTGGTGGAGGGTCCTGGTGGGAGGTAATTGGATCATGGGAGCAGATTTCCCCTTTGCTGTTCTCATGATAGTGGATGAGTTCTCAAGAGATCTGGTTGTTTAAAAGTGTGTAGCACCCCCACCCCTTCACTCTCTTCCTCCTGCTCCAGCCATGTAGGACGCACCTGCTTCCCCTTTGCTTTCACCATGATTGTAAGTTTCCTGAGGCCTCCCCAGCCATGCTTCCTGTACAGCCTATGGAACTGTAAGTCAGTTGAACCTCTTTTCTTTATAAATTACCCAGTGTCAGATAGTTTTTTGTAGCAATGCAAGAACGGACTAATACAGCTCTTTACCACTTGCACTATCTCTGTTACCTAAGCTAATAATAATAAAAGGAACATCTACCATTTACTGAGTTTATGCTAATGTAGCAGTCTATACTAAGCTCTTTAAATGGATTATCTCATTTATTCATGACTATCTTACGGGAAAGACACTACTCATAGCTTTATAGATAGATGAGGAAAATGAGGCATAGAGAGATTGTATATATATATATATATATATATAACTTGCCCAAATTCACATGGCTTGGAAGTGACAGAGCCAGAATATGAATCCATATCTGTCTCTCTCCAGAGCTCAAAATCAACCCATAATAGGTACTATTATAAAATAGTACTAACTTATGTTCCCACTGTGATATGATATGGGACCCGAGGGACATAGTGCTCAGACTTGTTCCTTCAGTGATTGGACCATTGACTTTCAGCTAGATGTACGTCTCTTGCCCCTGTCCTCCCCTATAGTGTGTTCTTTTCTAAGATGTGTCCCTTTCCTCCATTTGAAAAAGGCTCATTGTCCAGACAGGTTTGATCCTAAGCTGGTTTCTGTGTATTTTTATATTTTGTGGTTTTGTCAGAATTTTATAAGCTATTTCATTTTACCAGGTAATCTCTTTAGTATATCCTTTTTGCTAATGGTACATTTTACTTAACTGGCTTGTCATTTAACTTTCTAGGTTCTACTGGTTTTTTTCTATATTGTTGTGTTTATAGAATGTTTTATCATTTTTATTCAAGTATTGAATTATCTTAATTTCTCTTCTTTAATTTTTTGTGTGTTTTTTTCTTCTTTAAGTTAATATATTGGTAGACCCTATAAGAATACGGTAAGTTTAAAACTATCATTTCCACTTAGTGTATCAGGTTTGAGTATTGGTTTTAGATAATTTTACTACTATTAGATTTTATCTTATTTCCTTTGTTGTTTTATTTTATAGAAGCCTATTTTGTCTCATTTATAGTACAACTTCTCTATCTTTTATGCTTCAGGGGATGGGGGAGAGATCAGAGATTGATGGGGGGGTGAGAGTAAGTACGATGGAGATCTACGTGTGTGTTTGTGCCCAACCCAGTCTATCCCCCAAGAAGGAGAGATAGAAGCTCTTAGTGAATCTGCTTTGTATGCTGGCTTTGTCAGAGTCCTCCCTTTGGAAAAGGACTTTTGGGCTCAAGATTAGTACTAGTGGTCCAGTAGTAGTATTAATAGTAATAGTAGCAGCAACTACCATTTGATAGATCAAGCATGGGACTAGGTGTTTATAGCATAATTTATTGTATCTTCTCAATATCCTACAAGTAGGCATTGGTAGTTTCATTTTATTGACAAGGTTTACAAGGAAGCTGGAACTCTGAGAGATTAAATCATTTGTTAAGCCTGGATTTGAATCCATGTCTGTCTCAATTGTAAAATTCTAGTGGTTTTATATTTTTTATATTTTTTTATGCAGAGGATTCCTGAACACACATACCCGTGGAGAAACATTATTCCCTTAAGAGAAAGAGACAGGACAGATTTTCCAAGGATTTTCTCCTTCCACCTGAATTCATCTAGTTCTTATTGCAAAGGGAACCCTCCCCACTCCAACCAGGCATCTGGATCCATTGACTGTGCAAAACCAAAGTTTTTTCTCAGCTTAGCTGACACCGAGATCCAGTGTTCATGGGGATGTAACAGCCTCAGTATGAAATTCTGTCACCTTGGCTCACTTTCCTACTTCCAATTTGGCTCAAATAAGCTGCTTTTGGTATTTAAAAACCCCTGTAAGCAGGCTTGCATCCCAGCTGTTTTATCAAGGCAATGTATCACTTTTGCCTCTCTGTTAATGAGCAGTAGAAGTAGCTTTCCTCAGCAAATTCTGTTTCTTTTTGTAGACAGTCCTGCTGATGTACTGAATATTTTCCTCTTTCCTTCTATTTTTTTTCCTCCTGGTTATTTAAACAGTTAAAAACCCACACAAGAATAACATGATGGCAAGCATCCGACAACAACACGTATTTACCAACTAAGATATAGTTTACTTATGCAACCATAGTAACTACTGCTACCTGCTATGTAACTTGCTCTTGAAGTTCATTGCATACTGAAAATAATTTACATGAAACCACTTAAGGTTACCTCTTAAGTGGCTAGTAACTAATCTGCCACTAAGTCTCTCTATACAGAAGCTTTATTTTTTTCCTTCTGAAGTTTATTTATGTATTTACTTACTTATTTATTTATTTTGAGACAGAGTCTGACTCTGTCACCCAGGCTGGAGTGCAGTGGTGCGATCTCGGCTCACTGCAATCTCTGTCTCCCAGGTTCAAGAGATTCTCCTGCCTCAGCCTCCGGAATAGCTGAGATTACAGGCACCCGCCAGCATGCCCGACTAATTTTTGCATTTTTAGTAGAGACAGGGTTTCACCATGTTGGCCAGGCTGGTCTCGAACTTCTGAGCTCAGGTGATCCACCTGCCTCGGCCTCCCAAAGTGGTGGGAATACAGGCATGAGCCACCATGCCCAGTCCCTTCTGAAGTTTAAAAGCACATTTGGATGTAACATAATGATAGCTTTTCCTTGCAGCTGTTGGAAAGTTCCCAAAAAGATGTATGAGTGTTTTGCACCGCCTTGTTTGTAAAAGTTCGATTTATTGTCCTAAGAAGGTGACTGAAAGAACTACTAAATATTAATAAAGAGCATAAACCTATTATGTGCTAGTTTTATAATATTGACTTACTAGGGGATCTCTGGAAAGACCACACTGCTGAGGATCAGAAAGTGTGCTGTACTAACAATCAACATGAGATATTGGACATGTCACTTTACCTAAATCTCAGTTTTCCATATATTTAAATGTGTGTGGGAGGGGAAAAGAGTGAGATCAGATGGTCCTTTCATCTCTAATAGAATCTTTTGTATATGTGTCATCTGGCAGGGGACAACCCCATCTCCAGTCCAGCTCTCAAATGAGAAAGAACAGTATAGAATTAGGGATTTGGAGCTGACAGGAAGTAGCGTTATGTAATAATTATGAATTCATTTTCTCTTGTCTCTGACTTCACACTTTGCACTCCTTTGTCAGACTGAATCGGGACCGTGAGATGTTTCTCCTTTGCCAGCTGGCTTGTTGTTAGGTTTTACCAATAGAAGATGCTGGGGGGACATTGCAAGGCAAGGCAAGGAAGAAGTTTGCCTTATTTCTGTGTTTTGTCTTCCACTGGGATCAGTGTCCCAAGTTACAGTCGCTTTAAGCTTAGTAGCTTTCTCTGATCAGCAGTACTCCACATCTTCTGGCATGATTTTTTGCCACCACAGCAGTCATCTGCATAGTTCAGCTGTGGCCTATGCTCTCCAGCAAGTTTCTTGGCCCCCCAGTGATGGATTGCTTCTGAGGTTCGGTGGTAGCTTTAAACTTCTGACAAGTCTCTTCCCCACTTGCATGCTGTGTGTTTCTCTGGTAGTCGTATCACCTCACTCAGGACTGAATCTCAGCCTCGGGGAGGGCTTCTTCGAAGTTTCCATGTACCTTGCAGCTCCCTCAGCCCTAGAATCCTCCCTTACCCCTTTTAGTAGTTAGCTAGTATTAGTTAATGATGTGACAATTATTATATTATACTTTTTATTTTTCAAAGTACAAATGTGGTTTCTGTATGTCTCCTGAATTGCTCCAGACTGATAAATTTATAATAATTGTGTATGTATATATATATGTGTGTGTATGTGTGTGTGTGTATATGTGTGTGTGTATATATACATGTGTGTGTGTGTATTTTTTAATGGCATGTGATAGAGGTCTAAATGAACTAATCACAAACAAGATTTTTGAAGGTGAGATTAGAAAAGAACACTTAAATGTCTGAAAAATACATGAGCAATGTTTATCCTCATATATAGAATCTGCCCCATTTATATTTGTGCCAGCTTTGTTAGCAAAGGGGGCCTGAATGTGGAGGAAATCTTAGGGAAATGAAAATAATAAAAACACTTTTATTGAGTTCCAAAACACTGACTGACTTCAGAACAATGAAATTAATAAAGTAGTTTTACTATTTGAAAGTCTTTAAAAATTAAATTGTTTTTAACTCATGATTTGTTAACTCAATAAATGTGGTTTCAATTTAACTGCTTTTGAAGTTACTGTTTTTGAATGTAATAAAAGTTTTTAATTTTTTTCCTTTTATTACCTTACCTGTTTTAAAGGCTCTCAATCAAGCTTTTCTCTCTACTTATACAGCCCCAAGGACCAATTTACAGAGTATCAGTGCCCTGCACTGCCTGTGAGTTAGCTGACACTGTGGTGAAATAGAAGTGAGGACAGTAAATTCCATATGTAGACAAGTATTTGAAGCTTCCAGGTACTCTCTTTATTCCTCAAGTCTCACCTATACATTCCCCCGCCCCTCACTCTTGGCTGATGCCTTTGTTTCAAACTGAAATCATCAGAGGCATTGCTCATTTCCCTGCCACCAAGCCTACAAAAATATAATCTGTAGTCATATGCTTTTTTCTCCTCCATCTAATTACAACAGAAAGAAATGAGTTTCTCTTATCAAAAGCCTTAACTTGCACTCTGGATCCCACCCTCTGTTGCTTTCACAAGGCTAATTAAGTCTATTATCAACACTTCCTCTTAAAATTTATTATTTTTGTTAACATAAAAATGAACTATAATACTTTCTTTTTTTTGTCTCTCACTTTTTTTTCATTTTCTTTTTTTATTTTACTGTAACTTCTGGGATACATGTACAGAACATGCAAGTTTGTTGCATAGGTATACATGTGTCATGGTGGTTTGCTGCACCTATCAGCCCGTCATCTAGGTTTTAAGTCCCACGTGCATTAGGTATTTGTCCTAATGCTCTCCCTCCCCTTGCCCTCCACCCACCCAACAGGCCCCGGTGTGTGATATTCCCCTCCCTGTGTTCATGTGTTCTCAAGTTCAACTCCTACTTATGAGCAAGAACATATGGTGTTTGGTTTTCTGTTCTTGTGTTAGTTTGCTGAGGATGATGGCTTCCAACTTCATCCATGTCCTTGCAAAGGACATGAACTCCTTCTTTTTTATGGCTGCATAGTATTCCATGGTGTATATGTGCCACATTTTCTATATCCAGTCTATCATTGATGGGCATTTGGGTTGGTTCCATGTCTTTGCTATTATAAATAGCACTGCAATAAACGTGTGTGCCTGTGTCAGGATACGAACAGACAGTTCTCAAAAGGAGACATTTATGTGGCCAAAAAACATATGAAAAAAAGTTCACCATCACTGCTCATTAGAGAAATGCAAATCAAAACCACACTGAGATACCATCTCACGCCAATTGGAATGGTGATTGTTAAAAACTCAGGAAACAACATTTACTGGCGAGGCTTTGGAGAAATAGGAAAGCTTTTACACTGTTGGTGAGAGTGTAAATCAGTTCAGCCATTGTGGAAGACAGTGTGGCGATTCCTCAAGGATCTAGAACCAGAAATACCATTTGACTGAGCTATAATATTTTCAAACCTCTTGTCTCCATTTTCATCTCACATTTTCTACTGAACCCAATGCAGCCATCCTCTTGCTCATACCACTCCATTGAAGCAGGTCTAGCCCAAATCACAAACTCCTTCCTTGTAACCAGACTTAAAACACATGTCCCAATCCTCATTTTACTCAATATTTGTGCGAGTGTTGACCACTCCCTACTTGAAACAGTTCCCTCTCTTGGCTTCTATAACACTATAGTCCCCTGATTGTCTTACTTGATATTTAATTTTAGTTGCTTTGATGGCACTTTTTCTTCTAAATATTGCAGTTCTTCATGATTTCGTTCATCTCTGCTTTTTCTTTACATTCTTTCCTGAAAGGATTTTCTCGATTCTAATGGATGTAATGACCGTTGGTATGGGCTGAATTGTGACCTCAATAACAAGGGTGGTACCAGTCTGAAGTTAGGCAGTTGCTGAGCAGATGTCCCTCACAGAAGTGTTTGTGTCTGGTGTGTGTTGGTTGTAATGGCCTGATTCAGTTCTTTCTGTCAGACATTTACATTATCTGTATTTACTTACAAAATCATTCCCCATCTAATTTATACTTTTTGTTACATGGTCTACTTAGAGGTTAGCATGAGAGTTGACAGGGTCAAAAGAATACTTGTTTTACCTTTTTGCCAATTTGCTATCTTAGAAATATTTACTAGTTCTTAATGATAATCAAAGTGTTTCCAATATAAATAACTAAGAGTATCTAATCTGTCCATTACATAAATGTTTCTTGAATACCAATCATACATCAGATAATGGGGATATAACAGTGAACACTGACAAGAACAACACTACTCCTGCCCTCAGATAATCTAGAGACCTGAGAGACACAGGTAGGTACAACCATATATTGAGTAAATGAACAAAGAAATAAAAATAACACACGTTCCTGTAGTAGTGTTATAATAAATCAAGTATACAGGACTTACTGGCAGTTTGGAAGCTGTTACAATTTTCCCAGTTTGTAATATGGAATTCAAAGAGAACAGATAATTATAGATATACTTTGACCCAGGAATCCTGTTTTTGGAAACAGATCAACAAAGTGACTGAAAAGGAAAAGAAAATCCTCTTTTGTACAATGATATTTATATCTGCACAATCTATAATAATTTGGAAATAACAAAAATTCATATGTTTGAGGAATCGTTAAAATAATGATAGTATAGTATCTTAGGTTCAGCTTTCATAGGGAATAGATCCAGAGGCAAGTAAAATTAGTTTATTTGGGAGGGAAATGATCATCAGTAGGAAAGTATGGACATGAAACAGGGAAGGCAAAAGATGCATTATCAAGCAGCTACTACTGAGGATGACTAAAGCTGTTCCATGGAAAACTATGACAATATGTCATGATGCACCTCAGAATGATGCTGTCTGTGTGATGGTGTATGAAGAGTCTAATTGCTAGGAGTCATAGGTTGAGATCTGTTCCATGAGGTTGCTACTTCTTCAGCATTTCTTACTAGCCATGCGCATAGCCAAAACGGCTTTTAGTGGTTGGGGATAGGATGGAGACTATCTCTTATTTACAGATACCGAAACTGACAGTTTTACATAGTCTGGAGCATATGGAAAGGTCAGCTAATGTAACAGTACAATGATACATTTCCATTAAATGTAAAAACTTTGTAAACCCTGTAGGTATTTGTAAACAAGTAGAAGAAAAAATTTGTCAAAGAGCACAATACTATTCATACGGTGTGTATAAGAGTAGAAATAGTAGTTATATCATTAGAAAATGTAGAATCTTATAAAGTATTGAACAGATACTTTTTTAATACTATAAAGGTATATAATTAATGAAAATGTTCCAGCAATGTTGACTGAAAGACTCTTCAATTAGACATCAATAAACTGATACCTTTTAAATGCTAACAGTGCTGATATTACAGAGGTAGAGTCAATGGAAGTTAGTGAAATCTTGGGTTTGGTAGGGGAAGGAATAAAAGTCATCAGGATGCACTGAATGTTTATGACTAATCAAATGGATGGATGGCAGCATCTTCAACAGTGCTAGAGAATTCAGGAAGATGATCTTACATTAATGCAGCAGATTATTAGGTAAAGATGAAGGACTGTGATGTCGTTAGGAGTGTTTCTAAATGTGACATTAAGGCTTTGAGCTAGTTACTGAGGGTACCAGTCTCTGAAATGTAGAGAAATGAATATTGGAGAAGGTTTACAAATAATGATGAAAACAATGCCACACATGTCAGGTTAACACCCCAAAGCACTGAAAAGGTACATAAGGAGGATAAATGATCCGTCTTAAAGGGAATGGTTTTCTTCTTAATCATTCTAATAATTTTTCTTAACTTTCCTTTTCCCAATAGAGATTAGGAAGACGATCTTTGCTAATTAATTTCTACAATGCAAGTTTTAATGAAAGGAGGTAAAACGCTTGAGGAGGCAAAATAATTGTAGATACTTTTAGTTTATACATTTTATTCTTATCAGAACACAGACATTTGTTGCTTAGCGCCTTGGCTGACATTAATCTCATCTTGTTTCACTGGACTGTTGCCATGGCTTCGTTTCAACAGAGTCAAGATGTCTACTTGTTTTACTCCCAGATTGTCTCTGATAAAAGGATGAAAGCAGTTAAAATTATACAAGAAACTACTTTGTCGCTACTTTCATGGTTTGACGTAAGATGCTCTAGATATTGACGTAAGTAGGCCACAGTGTTTTATTAACCTCAATTAACAAGAAAGCAACATTTCTTTTATTTGTGCCATTAATATGGGCAAGGAATAAAGAAAGTGCAATAAATTTCTAATTTACATTTGGAACCCAGTAAAGGGAGAAAGTTTGAGTTGTGCATGTTTGCAGTTCTGAGTCATGGCCAATTTTTTTTTAACATAAGCCATCTGCCAGTATAATACTTTTAATGATACATTTACTTGAAATTCTTTTCACATGCTCCCCTGAGTTCCTGTACTCAGACAGATGAGAAAGAATATTTGGCTTAGGCATTTGAGGCTTCTGTGATCTACTGTCTCCATTGATTTTAGTTGACAATAACCTTCATCATTCAATGTGTCTCCTCAGGAGCTAATATTCCATTTATCTAATCTTTTTATTCCTAAAGATCTGTGATATGGTTTAACAGCAGTACACAAGCTTTGTAAGATGATGTGTTTGAAAAGTTGGTGTTTCACAGGAACTAGTAAGTGGCCATCTGATGTTTTAAATCTTATCAACATTACTTTTGGGGGGTAGTCTAAATAGAGTCAAAACTTGATTTTCACAGAAGGAGTTTCAGAGCTTCACCGACTAGGCTATTTAAAGGAGTAACCTAGTGATTTCCTTTTGTTCTTTTGTTTATCTGTCTTTCTGGATTTATTATTGATTACTTTTAGAATCAGAACATCTACAGTATGTTTCACTTCTTAGTTATATTTTTACTAGTTCTTTATTTATAAATCTCACGTTGTCTCCAGTATTTGCAGAACTATTTTTATACCAATTTTATTTTTTTAAATTTTCAGTGTATTCAATACTTAACATCAGACTTAGTCATTACTTATTTCCCAAATCCTTTCAAAGTTTCAGAAGACTATTTCAATACAGGTGTATTTATTTGTTGAACACATAGTTACTAAGGACTTACTCTTTACTAGGTTCAGCACTAGGCACTGGAGATATGGAGATGACTGAGGCACACCTTGTCCTTATGAGAGCAGCATAATAATACTGGTAAAGGGTGGAGATTTCTGAGTCAAACCTAGATTTGAGTCCCAGGAATGATGGAGAACTTTATGTGTCAACTTGGCTAGGCTACGGTGCCTAGTTGTTTGGTCAAACGCCAACCTAGATTTTGCTGTGAAGTTTTTTTTTAGATGTAATTAACCTTTAAATCAGTTGACTTTAGACCCTAAGAGCAAAGACTGAAATTTCCCAAAGAAGAAGAAATTCAGCCTCAATAATACAACATAGAAGCCCTGCCTGCGTTTCCAGCCCGATTCCCTGTGGAATTCAGACTAAAACTGCAACATAAACTCTTATTTGAATTTCCAGCCTCTGGGTTGCCATGTGGAATTTTAACTTGCCAACATCTCTCTCTCTCTCTCTCTCTCTCTCTCTCCCTCCCTCCGCTTCTCTCTCTCTCCCTCCCTCCCCTTCTCTCTGTCTCTCCCTCCCCTTCTCTCTATCTCTCTCTCTCACATATATACATATATATGTATATGCATATATATGTAATTAGATATCGATATGAAGCTATAGAATATAATTACATATATATCTATATATTACATATATCTGTATATTATATAGATACAGCTACACATCTACATGCATATACGTGTGTGTACACATAGAGATATCTATATATGTATGTGTATATATGTATATATGTGTGTGTATATGCATAGAGATATCTATAAAAACATCTATACCTATATCTACATTGTAGACTATTGATTATATTTCTCTAAAGAACACTGACTAACACACCAGCTCTTTTACACACCAGTTAGACTGGTTAATTTGCCTCTCTGAGCCTCAATTTCTTCTTGGTAAATGGATCTTACTGAGGATTAAATAAGCCAATGTATGTGAAAGAAGAAACACTATACCTGACACACATATTAAGTACTCAACAAATAGTAACTCTAGCTTCATAAGTTGTTTAGTAACTAAAGGGTTAGATGTGATATAGGCAGTCCTAGAGATATAAATTTCTAGAAGAGAAAAGAAGAGAGGAATTACCTAAGTCTTGGGGCAGGGTGGTCAGGAAAGTCTTTCTGGAGAAATGGATACTAAAACCGAGACTTAAAGGTTGAGTAGAAAGATTCATTCATACAACTGAATTTGGTCACAAAAGGTATTGTGCACTTATTCTATGCTGGAATAGCTGATATGCATTGGGACAATAAAAGTAAGATATAGACAATTTATTAGATCTAGAATGGCAAAAAAGAAGAAGCTCAGAGAAAATGGATATTCAGGCATCCAAGTAGAACCATGGCTTGTAGAGACTAATTCAGATGTTGAAGCTGACTCTGGAGAGGACATACGGCTTTTCAGCTGCCGTGTTTTAGTAGTATCCCTGTCTTAGTTGTGCCTGAGTCATAGGACCAGACTTTAAAGGAATGATTTAATTCTAATTCCAGAAAAAGATAGGGGTAACGGAGAGTTGAATTCAGTTTCTGCCCACACTCCTGCCCCACTATTAAGGCAATTCTAACTGAAGCAGTGTAGTTGACAGAAATAAAAACTGGATTGAGAGGTTTTCACTCAGATATAATAGATCTTCTAGAATAAAGTAAAAGAAAGAATAATGGTTAAAAATATTTAAAGATATAGCTAAAAAAAAGCCACAACTAAAGAAAGATTTGAGTCTATTACTGAACCACAACAATATTGTGCAGAATATATTAATGTGTATACATATAATTATATGTGTGTGTATATATATGTGTGTATATATATATATATATACACACACATACACACACACACGCATACTATTGCATTGAACAGAATCTACTTATGGTATGAAATAACAAAACAACTTGACTTTTTTTTTCGCCTCTTACTGATTTTTTAAATTTAACGGGTGTGTTATTTCTCTTCAACTACAAAAGAACTCTAGCTAGTCCCACTACTTCTCTGATTATCCTTAGGTAAATAAAAGCTGATTATCACTTTTGTCATCAAACACTATATAAATTCAGAAATTATAATGTTAATTTTCATAGAATAATTGGCATATCAATGTTCAAATTTAGAACTTTCCCATCTCCTTTTTCTAGGACTTTGTAGTGGGAAGCCTACAGTCATGGATAGAGGGTGGGTATAGGAGGCTTCATTTCTCGTTCTTTTTCATATCCTTCCTCAAGGTTGGAATACACTGAGGAGAGCTTTAAGAGGAGAAAACATGTTCTTACTTGACAGGCTGCATAGATCATTGGCCTGGAAATGTTTTAGAGCCAGCTCTTTTTTCCATGGCGCACTCTTTTGAGTTCTTCAGACCTTGTTCCACCTCACCGCCATCATTAAGGATGTATCATCTGACATTCTCTTTGTACAACTAAATGAATTTCTATTTCTGTTGGCCACTTACTACTAAACCTCCTAGGAATCCAAAGGTCTATCTCCAACTTTTTCTTGCTGAGGTTAATGTCAATTATAGTAAAATATAATTTATCATATACTGTATTTTCAAATATTTTTAGTTTTGAAAAATTTCTACCTAGGAAAAATATGTGGGCATGTGAATGCTTTGGATTATTGTTTAATGATATATTTCCATGTGTTAATATTGATTGTATATAAATGGCTTTTGAGTCAAATAAGTTTGGGCAGAATAGAGCAGGCTTATTTTCTGTACCGCTTCCCAGAGCTTTTAACGCACTTTGCTGAGCATTAGCTATGTGGCTTTACGTAAATCACTTAATCTCTCTGTGCTGTTTCATTATTTGAAATAGGGATGAGATAATACTTACCTGATAGCATTGTTGCACAAATTAGATTACATGATGCATATGAAGTACTCAGCATAATGCCTGGCCGATAGTAAGCCCTTAAAATTGGTAGTTATTGATATTTGTTATGATGATCATGCCTCCTGCTGCTGCAGCTAAAGTATTCCAGAAACTTGATCATAGAAACCTTCCCCCAGAGAATGTCCCCGGACTCATGTTCTGCAGAACATACTTTGGGAAGTACTGCACTCTCTCTCTTTCCTTTTTTTCAGCTCTGCTGTCTGTGCTTTGCATCTTCAAAAACTGAAATAGCACACAGAAAACTTCTTCTTTAACTTGGAAATTGAGCGTTTTCAGTTATTTCCATTTGGCTTTTATTTGATGAAATATATGATTATGGAAAATTACCTTTACCTGTCTATGATGTCATATTGAGCCCCTCCATAATCTTCACACAGCAACTGGCTACGCCCATTGTGAATTCTGCAGTGGTCTATGAAAAAATTTACTTGCTGATGGCCACTTTGGAGCTTCTAGGGCAGTTCCACAACCTGTAATTGGTTTGCAAAACGTAGCGGCTTGTGTATATTTCACTCACCCTGGAAATTACAAGAGATTTTCCATAAATTGTCTCTTCAGATCTGGGAATGCCTAAGGATTAACAATCCTTCTCAGGCAAAGGATCAACAATTTTTGTATCCCTCAACAGTCACCCCCTTTCCTAGATTCTTTTCTCCAGCTAAAGTTATAATTGGTGTAAGAGGAGAATTTCTTTCCCAGTGTTTGATTTTGAAGCCTCCTTGGAGAAAATCACTGAAAAATTAAGAAACAAATTCATGAGTTTTGAAAGAAAGGAGCAACATTAGAAGCTGCTGTGCAACTGAAAGCATCCTGCACCTAACTCTTCCCTTGGTGCCCTATGCCCCTGCAGATGATGGTGTCTGTAGGTATGTTGAGGAGGAGAAAGAAAGAAAGAAAAAAAAAGAGGCTGCGTTCTTAGTATCTTTTTACTAGTTAAAAACTCTGGCTTCTAGGAAGCCAAAATGTGATGTAACAGAAGTGCAGGGATCAGGAGATCTGGGTTTGATGCCTGGCTCAATTCTGTCATTGAACATCTTGTGACTTCCTCTACTTCTATGAAGGAAGATTATTAGGACTTGAATTTCATATATTTTAGCCACCGAATCAACAAGGTGCATTGCTTTTGAGATGTAAGCAATATTTTAAAGTTAGCTTCCTTCTATAAAATGTATGCACTAAAATTTTTGCAGGGGAGAAAAAAAGGCAAATTAAACCAAACAATAAAAATATATATTTGGTGTCCTTTAAGTCATAAGTTTGATAGTGACAAACTAGCCATAATTTACCCTGAAAATTCTGTAATTATTGGAGGAAATTGGCCGTTTGTACATGACGTATGTGCAGGCGCTTTTCTCTTCTGCCCACCTGTTTCCTTATCTAGAAAATGTTAAAGAGATATACTAAGAAATTTTCCAGTTCTAATATTCTTTAAATCTTGACTTTTTCAATCCATTGTGTGAATACTATGTCCAGGTTTTTTTTCTGACCAATGAAACACTGTATAAACACAAAAATTAAGTGATTATCTCGAGCGCACCTCCAATTTAACTACCTCTGTATTCCTTACCTCAATTAATAGCATTTCCTTCCCCCACATAAGCCAGCGGCATATAATCATTCACTCTTCCTTCTCTCACCCTAAATTCCAGTAGCTATCAAGTTCAGTAAAATCACCCACAGTAATGTTTCTCTGCACTCCCATGACCCTGATATTTTCTATATTTAATAACTTTTTGAAAATATCTATTTGATCATGCCTTTCCTTTGCTTAAAACTCATTACTAAGTCCTCCTTGTTTGAGGGATAAATCTTAAACCCAGTAACACCTCCTATAAGGCCCCTAGAAATCTGCCTCTCCATGCCTATCTCCGTATCTTGTGTCAGGTCCCTACCCTAAAGTTATATAGTAGGCTGAATAGTTCCCTGCAGAGCCATTCATGCCCCCTTCCCTGAAATCTGTGAATATGTTCCCTAATATGGCAAAAATGATTTTGCAGATGTGATTAGGAAGTTTTAGATGAGTTTATCCTGGATTTTCTGGGTTTTTCTATTATAATCCCAAGGGTTCTTATAAGGGGAAAGGAGGAGGGTCAGCTAGAGACAGAGTTGTGATGACAGAAACTGAAATTGGAGTGATGCAGGGCACATATCCAAGGAATGCCAACAACCTTTAGAAGTTGGGAAAGGCAAGAAATAAATTCTTCCATAGAGCTTCCAGAAAAAAATGCAGCCTTTCTGGGACTTTGATTTTTATCTCTTTGAGACTCATTTTGGATTTCTGGCCTACAGAGCTGTAAGACAGGAAACTCCCATTCTTCAAACAAAAGCTGTTATCCTTGTGGTAATTTGTTACCGAAGCAGTAAGAAACTAATACAAGATAGCTGAAGTAGATCACCTTGTATAGCATTTTTCCTGAATTTTACCGATAGCATTAAGAATAATTACATTAATAGTTTATCTTTGAAACTAAAGTTCAAAAACTCTTAAATGTGCATTGGACTATGCCTAAGAAGAAACATTTTTATATTAGTATTCCATGGCAGAAACCGGATTGGATTGGAAAAAGAGAAAACACAACTGAGTGTTATTAAACTGTTGTCACAGCAGTCTTCTATAAGCATACACAAATCTCTTCTCTTAAAATTATTTCAGACTCTTCTGAATCTAATATATTTATAGTCTATACCTGCATAGTACTTAGAGATTTTAAAAGTCCTAGGTGTGAGAATTAATCACTATATTAATCCTTGACTTTGACATTTTTAGTTTCTCTCTCTCTCTCTATCTCTGTCTCTATATATATCTCTCTTTCCCTGTCTCCCTTTCCTTTAAAGCATATAAATGAAATTGAAATACAGATTTAGGAATTGAATAGAGGAAAGACAGAAATCTACTTCTCCCACTTTATTTCTCTAGTTTACACAGGCGAAATAAATTTGCCAAGTCACCAGTTCTGAAAAGTAGATGGGCTATCACATTAATCTCAGAGGGAATATATGCCACAGACCTAGTTACTCAAACTTTATGTACAAGAATAAATTAGCAATGTGATCTGTAATGAAGCCTGTATAATGGATAATTTCAGTAGCATAGTTTTGTTCTTAAATCCCAGAGCTAGTCATGGAATTAAGAGTGTTTATCTGAAGTTACCTTGAGCCACATAAATACACACAATTATCTATTTTTTAAACAAATCCATACCTATGGCAAGTTGGATAACATTAAAGGAGCCTTCATCATCTTTTATCATCTTGATTTTATCCTGAAGTATTAAATCATCTGGCATTCATTCTTGGATTTTAAAGGGCTTGAAATATTGTGACCAGAATCTACTGCAATTTATATTTTAATTTTGGATATGTGCTGTTATATTTGAAAAGAATCAATAAAAGGGTACTTTTTAAAACTGAAATTGTAACTGCAGGGTATATACATAAGATATATGCATTTTAGTAGGACCTCTCTCTAAAATTCTAATCAATCAACGTGTAAACCGTGACCTCTTGGAAAACACATTTTAGACATCTTTGCACCTTAAGCAAAGTGTGGAAATGCAGTAAATGTATGCTGTGTTACACCGAATCTTTTCCATAGGTACAGCATTATGCTGTCTGCTCTCTAAACCACCTAGTTACCACACCCAATGGTAACTATTTTTAAGAACCACACAACATAGTTGTGGATAAAATAGGTTTTAGGCTTTACTTTATCAAATGCTTAATATCTCCTAGTCATACTCTCGTGATAAGCATGTGTGAAATATGGGGTGGATAATAGGACAAGAATAGACCAGAATGTATCCGCAGACGGGTGAATTAACAAAAAGTAGACACAAATTTGTGTCACTTAAAATTACTTTATATCACAATATTTATATAGCACATTGATAGTTGGCCTTATAAGCATTAAACATCTTTTATTTAACTATTGTATTCAACTTAATTTTAATGTCAAGTATATATCGATGTTTGGAATATGCCATTTTAATACTTGAAAAAAGTCATACACGATATATAGAATTCCGTGTTTGGAATATCTGAAATACTAAATATTCCAAATATTCAAATAGTCAATTTCATGTAGACACAGTCATACATTTTTCAAAATATATTTCATTTATTTTTATTTATTCAAGAAATATTTATTGAAATCCTTTCCATAAATTTTATTTTGTTTTAGTATACTGTCAGCAACAGCTATTTTATTTTATTTCAAGTTCCAGGATACACATATAGAACATGCAGGTTTGTTAAATAGGAATACATGTGCCATGGTGGTTTGTTGCACCTATCAACCTGTCATCTAGGTTTTAAGCCCTGCATTCATTAGGTATTTTTCCTAATGCTCACCCTCCCCTTGCCCTCCACCCCGACAGGCCCCAGTGTGTGCTGTTCCCCTCTCTGTGTCCATGTGTTCTCATTGTTCAACACCCACTTATGAATGAGAACATCTGGTGTTTGGTTTTCTTCCTGTGTTAGTTTGCTGAGGATGATGGCTTCCAGCTTTATCCATGTCTCTGCAAAGGACATGATCTCATTCTTTTCATGGCTGCATAGCAGTCCATGGTGTATATGTCCCACATTTTCTTTATCCAGCCTATCACTGATGGGCATTTGGGTTGGTTCCATGTCTTTGCTATTGTAAATACTGCTGCAATAAACATACACGTGCATGTGTCTTTATAGTAGAATGATTTATAATCCTTTGGGTATTTACCCAGTAATGGGATTGCTGGGTCAAATGGAATTTCTAGTTCTAGATCCTTGAGGAATCGCCACACTGTATTCCACAATGGTTGAACTAATTTACATTCCCACCAACAGTGTAAAAACATTCCTATTTCTCCACAGCCTCGCCAGCATCTGTTGTTTCTTGACTTTTTAATAACTGTCATTCTGACTGGTGTGAGATGGTATCTCATTGTGGCTTTGATTTGCATTTCTCTAATGACCAGTGATGATGAGCTTTTTTTTTCATGTGTTTGTTGGCCATATAAATGTCTTCTTTTGAGAAGTGTCTGTTCATATCCTTTGCTCACTTTTTGGTGGGGTTGTGTTTTTGTTTTGTTTTTGTTTTTTTGTAAATTTGTTTAAGTTCCTTGTAGATTCTGGATATAAGACCTTTGTCAGATGGGTAGATTGCAAAAATTTTCTCCCATTCTGTAGGTTGCCTGTGCACTCTGATGCTAGTTTCTTTTGCTGTGCAGAAGCTCTTTAGTTTAATTAGATCCCATTTGTCAAGTTTGGCTTTTGTTGCAATTGCTTTTGGTTTTTTCATTATGAGGTCTTTGCCCATGCCTATGTCCTGAATTGTATTGCCTAGGTTTTCTTGCAAGGTTTTTATGGTTTGGGGTTTTACATTTAAGTCTTTAATCCATCTTGAGTTAACTTTTGTATAAGGAAGGGGTCCAGTTTCAGTTTTCTGCACATGGCTAGCCAGTTTTCCCAGCCCTATTTATTAGAGGAGTCTTTCCCCATTGCTTGTTTTTCTCATGTTTGTCAAAGATCAGATGGTTGTAGATGTGTGGCATTATTTCTGAGGTCTCTGTTCTGTTTCATTGGTCTATATGTCTCTTTTGGTACCAGTACCATGCTGTTTTGATTATTGTAGCCTTGTAGTATAGTTTGAAGTCAGACAGTGTGATGCCTCCAGCTTTGTTCTTTATGCTTAGGATTGTCTTGACTATACAGGCTTTTTTGAAAGAAAAAAATTTATGAAATGTAAAGTAGTTTTTTCTAATTCTGTGAAGAATGTCAATGGTAGTTTGATGGGAATAGCATTGAGTCTATAAATTACTTTGGGCAGTATGGCCATTTTCACAATATTGATTCTTCTTATCTATGAGGATGGAATGTTTTTGCATTTGTTCATGTCTTCTCTTATTTCCTTGAGCAATTGTCTGTAGTTCTCCTTGAAGAGGTCCTTCACATCTGTTGTAAGCCATATTCCTAGGTATTTTATTCTCTTTGTAGCAACTGTAAATGGGAGTTCATTTATGATTTGGCTCTCTGCTTGTCTATTGTTTGTGTATAAGAATGCTTGTGATGTTTGCACATTTATTTTTTATCCTGAGACTTTGCTGAAGTTGCCTATCAGCTTAAGGAGTTTTGGGGCTGAGACTATAGGGTTTTTTAAATATAGAATCATGTCACCTGCAAACAGAGACAATTTGACTTCCTCTCTTTCTATTTGAATATCCTTTATTTCTTTCCCTTGCCTGATTGCCCTGGCTAGAACTTCCAATACTATGCTGAATAGGAGTGGTGAGAGAGGGCATCCTTGTCTTGTGCCGGTTTTCAAAAGGTATACTTTCAGCTTTTGCCCATTCAGTATGATATTGGCTGTGGGTTTGTCATAAATACTATTTTGAGATATGTTCCATCAATATCTGGTTAATTGAGAGTTTTTAACATGAAGGGATCTTGAATTTTATTGAATGCCTTTTCTGCATCTACTGAGATAATCATGTGGTTTTTGTCATTGGTTCTGTTTATGTGACAGATTACATTCATTGATTTGCATATGTTGAACCAGCCTTGCATCCCAGGGATGAAGCTGACTTGATTGTGGTGGATAAGCTTTTGGATGTGCTGCTGGTTTCGGTTTGCCAGTATTTTAGTGAAGATTTTCACATCAATGTTCATCAGGGATATTGGCCTGAAGTTTTATTTGTTTGTTGTTTCTCTGACAGGTTTTGGTATCAGGATGATGCTGGCCTTATAAAATGAGTTAGGGAGGCGTCCCTCCTTTTCAATTCTTTGGAATAGTTTTAGAAGGAATGGTACCACCTCCTCTTTGTAACTCTGGTAGAATTCGGCTGTGACTCCATCTGCTCCTGGGCTTTTTTTGGTTTGTAGGCTATTAATTACTGCCTCAATTTCAGAACTTGTTATTGGTCTATTCAGAGATTCAACTTCTTCCTGGTTTAGTCTTGGAAGGGTGTATGTGTCTAGGAATTTATCCACTTCTTTTAGATTTTCTAGTTTACTTGCACAGAGGTGTTTATAGTATATTCTCTGATGATAGTTTGTATTTCAGTGGGGTCAGTTGTAACCTTTGTTGTGTCTGTTTGATTCTTCTCTCTTTTCTTCTTTATTAGTCTAGCTAGTGGTCTATCTAATTTGTTAATATTTCCAAAAAACCAGATTCTCGATTTATGATGTTTGGGGGGTTTTTTGTGTGTCTATCTCCTTCAGTTCTGCTCTGATCTTAGTTATTTCTTGTCCTCTGCTGGCTTTCGGTTAGAATATGCTCCTTTAGCTCAGCATAATTTGTTGTTACCCACCTTCTGAAGCCTATTTCTGTCAATGCATCCATCTCATTCTCTGTCCAATTTTGCGCCCTTGCTGGAGACGTGTTGTGATCATTTGAAGAAGAGACATGCTGGCTTTTGGAATCTTCAGCGTTTTTGTGCTGGCTTTTCCTCATCTTCACAGATTTATCTACCTTTCACCTTTGAGGCTGATGACCTTTGGATGAGGTTTTTGTCGGTGGGTGTTTTTTGTTGATGTTGTTGTTGCTTTCTGTTTGTTAGTTTTTCTTCTAACAGTCAGGCTCCTCTTGTGCAGGTCTGCTGCAGTTTGCTGGAGGTCCACTCCAGACCCTATTTTCCTGAGTATCACCAGTAGAGGCTGCAGAACATCAAAGATTGCTGCCTGCTTCTTCCTCTGGAAGCTTCATCCCAGAGAGGCACTGGCCTGATGCCAGCCAGAGCTCTCCTGAATGAGGTGTCTGTCGACCCCTGTTGGGAAGTCTCTCCCAGTCAGGAGGCACGGGGGTCAGGGACCTGCTTGAGGACGTAGTCTGTCCCTTAGCAGAGCTGGTGCACTGTGCTGGGAGCAACCCCCTTGTAAGGATCAGCCACTCTCTTCAGAGCCGGCAGACAGGAAAGATTAAGTCTGCTCAAAATGCAACCCTACAGCTGCCCCTAACCCCAGGTGCTGTGTCCCAGGGAGATGAGACTTTTGTCTGTAAGCCCCTGACTGGAACTTCTGGATTTCCTGCAGAGGCGTCCTGCACACAGTGAAGAGGAATCTGGAGAAGCAGTCTGGCCACAGCTACTTTCCTGCACTGTGGTGAATTCTGCCCAGTCCAAACCTCCCAGTCTTAACTTAGCACTGTCAGAGGAAAACCGCCTACTAAAGCCACAGTAATGGTGGTCGCCCCTCCCCCCACCTAACTCCATTGTCCCAGGCTGACTCCAGACTGCTGTGCTGGCAATGAGAATTTCAAGCCCATGGTTCTCAGCTTGCTGGGCTCCGTGGGAGTGGGACCTGCTGAGCAAGACTCTTGGCTCCCTGGCTTCAGCCCCCTTTCCAGGGGAGTGTACAGTTCTCCTGTCTCAGTGGAGTCCAGGCGCCACTAGAGTATGAAAAAACTCCTGCAGCTCAGTGCCTGACCAAACAGCCTCCCGGTTTTGTGCTTGAAACCCAGGGCCTTGGTGGTGTAGGCCCATGAGGGAATCTCCTGATCTACAGATTGCAAAAATTCATGGGAAAGGCATAGTACCCCAGGCGGGTAGCATTGTCCCTCACCACTTGCCTTGGCCCGGGGAGGTAAGTCCCCTGGCTCTGTGCACTTCCTGGGTGAAGTCACACCCCACCCTGCTTCTGTTAGTTCTCCATGGGTGGCACCCACTGCCTAATCAGCCCCAATGAGATGAACTGGGTACCTCAAGTGGAAATGCAAAAATCACCCGCCTTCTTCATTGGTCTTGCTAGGAACTGCAGAGCGGAGCTGTTTCTATTCAGCCCTCTTGGCCCCTCCTATCAGCGACATCTATTTAATAGGTACATTATTAAATCTGCTTATGACTCTAATGTAGAAAATGTTAAAACATCAGTGTATACAATGGCAGTCAACTGATTTGATTTACTGGTAGGAGAATAGAATGTGATGGCAGAAAGTAACTTTAGAAACTATCTAGTCTAAACTTCTTCCATATTCCAGTTTTACAGATGAGGAACCTGAGGGCCAGAGAGAAGTAACTTAGCCAAGATTATACAAGAAAGTAGTGTCAGAGTCAGAGCTAGATCCTTGCTTCCTGACTTCCTGATCATTGTGTTTTTAACTGTGTTGAGCTGCCTTCAAATATATATATATTTTTTCCTCCATTGCCTGAATTAACCCTTTTTTATTTTGATATTATATGTACACAACCCAAGAAAAGGAGCTAAAATGAAAGTGTGCTATTTTGAGACTTAACAGTTGAACTCTTTTTGGATACCACAGTGGATGGGTGGAAGGGAGCGCTGGGAAGAAATTACCAATGAATATCTCACTTTTGCATGATTCAAGTCCTCTGAGCATTTGCAGTCAAGTTAAGAATGTTTGTATAAGGAGAAATTCTAGGATAGTAAAGGACAGAAACAACTCCCTCTCTGGAGGCAGTTGAGCGTAATAAAGATGAAGACCTCATCTTCTTCTCCACATAAATATTTGCTTACCCAGAGAAAAGATAAAGTTTCTCTCTTTCTAGAACCACATAACACCAGACTTGCCTAAAGGCATTTGGGGTTTCTCTCCTGTGATGCAACCTATTCCATTTGCAGGTAACATTTGACTCTCAGTGTCACCCCATGTAGATTGGGGATTAAGAATTTAGTGCTAAGATATTGCTATGACTGCTACTTCTGCTATAAGTAAGAAATGGTGTTTGTCTCTGATCCAGTGGTCTAGTATCAAATATATAGGCAACTTATTAGTTTTGCAGGTAAAATCTTAGATCCTTTAGTTTCTAACTTAACAGACAGATGGAGCTGAATTGTTGCCATAATATTCAAATTAGCTTCTACTAGTAATGAAATACACTACAAATACCCAGGAGAATGCAGGTGTCTCTAAGTTGCAGAACTGTTAGTTTTTTCCCCATCAATCACTTACAGAAATATTTTCAATTACATCGCGTAGTTGTCTGTATCTAACTGTACAGCTCAGATGATCAAAGTGTTCTTTGGGGATAAATAAAACAAAGTGGTATTCTTTGAATTTATGCCCCCGACATTAAATAGCTGCAATCATTTATACCAGTGGCAAAATTGCTTTCTATAAAAACCTTAGAGATCACTAGCCAAACCTATTTTGAAATTTGTAGTTGGTGAAGGTCTAAATTTTCCAACTTTTATAAGGACCAAGTGGTTGGAATGAAAGTAATTTAGAGTAAGGCTGATGTACAAACACATTAAAAATGTTTAAAGTACTTCTAGAGACACTGTTGTAGTTTGAGTTAGTAACTTACACACAACTGCATCAGCACGACACTGCCAAAGTCCTTGTAAAAGATAATCTAGACATGTGCAGATGTAGCAGAGTATAGAATCTCCAACAAGGAAGGTGGTCTTCCTGCGTTTTTTTTTTTTTTTTTTTTTTTGCTGGCAAAATTACATCTGGAGTTTTTAGCTCAGTTCTAGCATGACATCTTAAAAGCGACACTGATACAGGAAGTGTGCCTACAGCATGGGTAGCAAACAGTCAGCCAGGATGAACCACTATTAACTCTCAAAACCACCCTGTGGTGTAAGTGGCATTATTACCATAAGAGAATGAGAATATCAGGGCTCAGAGTGCTTACCAAGAACACAAAAGTTAGTGAATGAAAAAGTTGGGCTGAAGCCCAGATATTCTGTGTCTAAGTCATCTTAGGTTGCTTTCATTACTTTTGGTCTGAACATTATTGTAAATATATAAATAAAAAATTAACCTGTACAGGCATTATGATATAATGGAAATAGTTATTATTTGCAGTCTGAATGCTTGTTTTTGTGTATTGGTTATTCTTCACGTACATATATATTTTTAATCTGTGGAAGTTATTTGAAAAACGTGGCATTTAAAGCGTTTGCTGCACTGGTAGTAAGTGATAGCAATGAAAACAGAATCCAGGTCCTGACTCTTAGTCCATGTTTCTTGCTATTACACCATGTTGATTCTGTTTAAATCATTTTAGTCATGGTATATTCTGTTTTACATCTTCAAACTCCATGTACTTATGTTTTCATGAATACGCAAGGTAGAAGAAAAATTCCAACCCAAGAATGAAATTCTCCTAATAGGGTTGATAAAACACCTAAAATTTTAGTCAAAAAAGGCCTGAAGTTTATTACTTGCAGATACAAGTGATTTTTGTTTTTTTTCTCTTTTGAGAGAGAGACTCACTCTGTTGCCCAGGCTCGAGTGCAATGGCGTGATCTTGGCTCACTGCAACCTCTGCCTCCCAGGTTCAACTGATTCTCCTGCCTCAGCTTCCCCAGTAGCTGTGATTACAAGTGCCTGTCACCACGCCCGGCTAATTTTTGTATTTTTAGTAAAGATGGGGTTTCACCGTGCTGGCCAGGCTGGTCTCGAACTCCCGACCTCAGGTGATCTGCTCACCTCGGCCTCCCAAAGTGCTAGGATTATAGGCATGAGCCACCATGCCTGGCCGTGATTTTTGATTTTTGACTTTTAAGAATGCGCTATGCATGTGGGAACTTATCACTGGGGAGTACTGGCTAAATTATATTACTTACCTATAATTGGCTAATTTTTCAAATTCATTCATGAGTGTTTTTTATACTGTTTGTAGATAACTTAATTTACAGATAATTTCTTTCCTGAGATATTTTCCAATAGCATAATTTAAATATAATTGCTTTTCATTAAGGACAAATGCACTTTGATCTCAGGAGAAAATGATATTGTTTTCATATAATTTGTTCATTTGAATTTGAAATGCAGCTATTGCTAAAATAATAAATATTCAGATATGAGTTGAAAAACATTCCTTATTTAAAACTCCACGTATAACAAAATGTAGTCATAGTATGTTTAGTTCCTTTCCGTGGAGATTTGTATTGCAAACAATAATAGATGTTATATACATAAGATACAGTTCTGGGTAGGTACAAATAGGTGGTTTAGGAAGGAAGGGAATTTAGATTAAATTGGAAATAACATCCATTTGTTGTCCTCACAGATAAGACAGATAGTCAGGGAGACAGGCCTGAAAACAATTTAAATGCAAATGTTAAAGTACAAAGAGCAATTTTAAAATATAAAGAGCCTTGAATGGCAAGCCAAGGAGCAATCCAAGATTTGCAAACAGCAGAATAATGTGAACACAGTTTATTTTTGAAAAAAAAAAATTATCTGGTGGCTGATTATGAGGTAGAGATCAGAAAATTGCATTAGCACGACACCGCCAAAGTCCAGGTAAGAGATAATCTAGACATGTGCAGATGTACCAGAGCGTAGACTCTCCAACGAGGAAGGTGACCTTCCTGCCTTTTTTTTTTTTTCCCCTGGACAAATTACGTCTGGAGTTTTTAGCTCAGTTCTGGCATGACATCTTAAAAATGACGCTGATACAGGAAGTGTGCCTACAGCGTGGGTAGCCAACTCATATGCTTTCAGGAGCCAAGCAAGTAACAGATGAGAGGAGCATTTCAGGTATAAAGGCACATGTGCACACTCGGGGAGTTGGGGATTGATGAACTGGGGTCACAGGGATACAGGCTCAATTGTCTACCTTTCTTTAGAAAGATGACAAATTCAATTTCTGTGTGTGATCTACTGATTTTTAAATGCTGGATCACTTTATTTTTTTATTTTTTTAACACGGTACAGGTAAAACAAATTTTTCTGTAGGCCCCACTTTGCGACATCTGCTTTAAAGATTCTGAAACCTGTCGTGAAGAATGTTTAGAAGAATTAAAACTTCTACAGTACGGAAAAGAAACCTGATTTGGGACAGTGCTAAAAGGGTGGCAGAATTTGAGATCTACCTTCAAACAGCCAAGGGCTATCATGGGTGAAGGAGTGAGCAGTTCTGTGTGGCTTTTTAAGGCACACAGGTGGCTATTTCAGGAAGACAGGTTTCAATTACAAAGAGAAAATGCTTTTGAATGTCCAGAGTTCTGTAAAATTGAAAACAGTCTGCCTTGGAAAGTAGTACGCTCACTGTTACTGGAGGTGCTTAAGCAGAGAAAAGATGGCCATTTGATGAGTATGCCATTGTGAGAGTTTATTCTATAAGAATTTATTTCTGTTTCTATGGTAACTTTCAACTCAGAATGTTTACGATTTATTGGTAAATTTCGAGCTCAACATGAAGAAGCACCTCAAAGAGACCATCAAAAATATTAGAGGAAATATGGACTCCATTAATAGAGATCAGTAACCAAAACAACGTGAACAAGGCAGCGTGGCGTTATTCAGCATAACCCTAACGTAGGAAATAGGAGACCTGGGTATGAGCCACGGTTCTGCTACTTGCTTATTGTGTAACTTTAGGTAAGTCATTGAAATTTTCTATATCTTAAGCTTTTTATGAGTAGAATGGACAGTTTAGACTAAGCAGTTCTCATAGTTTAGTGTGCCTAAGAATCACCTGAGGTGTTTGTTGAAAATGCGGATTCACTGACCCGAATCCCAGAGATTTTCATTTAGTGAAGTTATAGCAGACTATCAAAGCTCTATGGATTTATGAACTTCATTGCATTTGGATGACTGAGTTTTATTTAGTTACTTTGATTCTTCAAACAATAGATGTTTTAACTTCCAACAATATCACTCTTTGTCTCTATACACTGTTTTAAATAATCTGTTTCTAGCTTCTCATCTTTGCTCTTTTGTTCTTTTACTTCATCTTGGAAATGATGGAATGAGAAGACTTTTAGAGTAAAAATAAAAGGAAAAATACAATTGTCTTACAGGCTCTGACTACATTGCTCTACCTTCCCCCAATGTAGAATTTTAGAAAATTAAACTGCGAGAAGAACTTTCTTATCCGAATTACTCAGCTGGATTGGTCTACTCTCCATAAACTCAGTTACTGACATAGCTCTTATTACCCAAAGAAAGAAAAGCCAATCAGCTTACTCATCAATACCAGGGGCAAAGCAATGAGGATCAGAGCAACAGAAAATTTGGGGGTCTTCCAGGAACTGCCTATGAACTTGTTTATTTAGTAGCAAGAAATCATCTGTTTGTTCAAGTATGAGGTATTGGTCAGTGGTAATCCAATTCAAGTTAAGGGACAAATATGTTTTGGTGTAGATAATTATGTCGATTTAGCCACGATTGTATTAACACTCGTATTGGCAGCTTTGTTTTCTATACAACTTTATGATGTAATAAAAGCACATGAAAACAAAATATTTAGATAATTCCACCAACAATTATTGCTATATAATATATAAAATATTTCTGGCTCCTTATACATCATTTTATTCAGCTAAAACACTCTATTTCTTTCTATTATCAAGTACTGTCCATTAGAAATATAATCTGAACCAACATGCAAACTGCCCATCTGATTTTAAATTTTCTGGTAGCCACATTAAACAAGTAAAAAGAAATGGCCAAAATTCATTTAAAAAATAACATTGTATTTACCTTGGTGTACTTAAAACATTTTAAGTGCTCAGTAGCCACATCTGGTGAGCAGCTGCAGTATTGGACAGCACAATTTGAATCAGTTACCCATGAGCTTTTAATAATTTTCCCCTGTTCATTGAAAGCTTGTCGTCAGCTAAGAGTCCCTAGTTTAATCATAGTCCTAGATTACTTCATTGTTCATACGCCCCTTGGTCTATCTCTTCATCCTCGGTAATCTTTGGTCCTTCCCCTCCATCTTAATCCCCCATGCCTATTGCCTCACTCTGATTTTTTTTCACCCATAACTTATCTTTTTATTATTATTATTATTATTATTATACTTTTAGGGTACATGTGCACAATGTGCAGGTTTGTTACATATGTATCCATGTGCCATGTTGGTGTGCTGTACCCATTAACTCGTCATTTAGCATTAGGTATATCTTCCTAAAGCTGTCCCTCCCCCCTCCCCCAACCCCACAACAGTCCCCGGAGTGTGATGTTCCCCTTTCTGTGTCCATGTGTTCTCATTGAATCCATCAGGACCTGGACTCTTTTTGATTGGTGAGCTATTGATTATTGCAACAATTTCAGAGCCTGTTATTAGTCTATTCAGAGATTCAACTTCTTCCTGGTTTAGTCTTGGGAGGATGTTTTTGTCGAGAAATTTATCCATTTCTTCTAGATTTTCTAGTTTATTTGCGTATAGGTGTTTGTAGTATTCTCTGATGGTAGATTGTATTTCTGTGGGCTCGGTGGTGATATCCCCTTTATCATTTTTTATTGAGTCTATTTGATTCTTCTCTCTTCTTTGTTAGTCTTGTTAGCAGTCTATCAATTTTGTTGATCATTTCAAAAAAGCAGCTCCTGGATTCATTAATTTTTTGAAGGGTTTTTTGTGTCTCTATTTCCTTCAGTTCTGCTCTGATGTTAGTTATTTCTTGCCTTCTGCTAGCTTTTGAATGTGTTTGCTCTTGCTTTTCTAGTTCTTTTAATTGTGATGTTAATTGTGATGTTTAATTGTATGTCAATTTTGGATCTTTCCTGCTTTCTCTTGTGGGCATTTAGTGCTATAAATTTCCCTCTACACACTGCTTTCAATGTGTCCCAGAGATTCTGGTATGTTGTGTCTTTGTTCTCGTTGGTTTCAAAGAACATCTTTATTTCTGCCTTCATTTCGTTATGTACCCAGTAGTCATTCAGGAGCAGTTTGTTCAGTTTCCATGTAGTTGAGTGGTTTTGAGTGAGTTTCTTAATCTCGAGTTCTAGTTTGATTGCACTGTGGTCTGAGAGACAGTTTGTTATAATTTCTGTTCTTTTACATTTGCTGAGGAGAGCTTTACTTCCAACTATGTGGTCAGTTTTGGAATTCACCCATAACTTATCAATCTCCGATATAAATTCTGTCATTTCATTCTCTGACTAAAACATCTTATTCTTCCATTCTCTCACTCAACTGCTCTTACTATACTTGCCCTTTGTCTTCATTTGAGCATGTAATAAAATTTTACCTGGTTTCAGCCCGCTGGGTGATCTGTATTCAACTCAGATTCTATGGAAAGTCTATGGATTCTCAGTTCAACTACTTTCTCACCAGGATCTTCATATCCTTTCCACAGCTTCATCTATTTCTTCAATTATTTTTAAATTCTGTTTGTATCAAACTTTGTTTAGTTCCTTAATGCACCAGGTCCTCTGGCCTTGCAGCCTTTGCACACGTATGTTCCTATACCTAGAGTGTTTCTGTAACTCTTCTCCAACTGATTATGGTTAAATATCATTGTGAGAAGATTACCTGCCTGATCAACTTTTCTACAGCTTAGGGAAGTTTCTGCTATCCTCTGCCAAGAGCATTTTATCCATCTCCTATCATAGCACTTATGACAAGGTATTATAACTGCTTTTTAAATTTATGTATTCTCGCTAGACCATTGTCTCTATGAAGGAAAAAAACTGTCTATAATGTTATCTATTATATCTATGCAATTTTACTTTATATTATTAATACTTTCCACTATTATTATAAATTTTTCAGAGTTTACTCATTTGCGGTCTAGTTCTTTAGTTCTTCTCGCAGATTTTAAGTTCTTGCAGGCAGGAACAAGGTCTATTTGTTTACTGCTGCATTCCCAATGCACAGGATACCACCTTGTACGTAATGAATATCTTGTGAATATCTTTTAAAGAGATTGATGGATGGATGGATGGATGGATGGATGGAAGGAAGGAAGGATGGATGAATAGATGGATGGACAGGTGGATGGACAGATGGATGGATGGATGGATGGATGGACAATATAGATAACCCAATAGGGTGACTATAGTCAATAAAAACTTAATTGTACATTTTGAAATAACTTAAAGTGTAATTGGCTTATTTGTAACTCAAAGGATAAATGCTTGAGGGGATGGATAGCCCATTCTCCATGATGTGCTTATTTCACATTTCATACCTGTATCAAAACATTTTATGTACTCCCAAAATACATACACCTACTATGTATGCAGAAAAATAAAAAAAAAAAAAGTAAAATGTGGATAAAAAAAGAAACCAGTCTGCTTTCATTCATTTGCAGATGTACTACCATGTCCTTGAAATACTTTTTTAGCCAGTTAATATAGGGAATTTAGACTAAGGGTCTGAATGCTTTATGTGGAATTTCAACATATGAAGACCAAAAAAGATTAACTGTAGCATTTCTTTGAGTATTCATTATATGTCTAACATTACTAGGCTATTTTTATTTTTACTTTTTATTATTTGAGATGGAGTCTCTCTCTCTTGCCCAAGCTGGAGTGCAGTGGTGTGATCTTGGCCCACTGCAACCTCTGCCTCCTGGGTTCAAGCGTGTTGGCCAGGCTGTTCTCGAACTCTTGACCTCAAGTGATCCATTCGCCTCGGCCTCTCAAAGTGCTGAGATTACAGGCGTGAACCACCGTGCCCAGCTACTAGGCTCTTTTTATACATTATTTCAATCCTTACAACAAACTCAGAAATAAATATCATATACTGCTTTTTGTAGATGGGGACACAGTCTTAGAGAACTACAGACATTCATATTTTCCCCACTTTACAGCTCAGAGATGTTAAGCACCCTAAGAAGGTCACCCATTTTAGTAAGGGCTAGAGCTGGGACTAGAAATTGAGTGAGGTTACCTCTAAAGCCTGAATGTTCACAATGCAGTCCTCGGTGCCAACCCTCAGTGAGGTCTGCAGTGGTCCTGTACTAAAATTTCTTATCCTCTCAAATACTCAGCTTTTTTATATGTTAAATGGGTAAAATTAATAGTAATAATTTCAGGGATTTTGCCGAATTTTAAATAGAATAATGTATTTTTAATCCACCTGGCAAAGTCCTGACAACATATAGTAGAATACACTGCATGTTCTCACTTATAAGTGGGAGATAAATAACTTGTACCCATGGTCACAGAGAGTGGAATAATAGAACTTGGAGACTTAGAAGGGTGAGAGAATGAGACAGTATGAAGTTCGGAGTGGGTCGTGGGATAAAAAACTAGTTAATGGGTACAATGTACACAATTCAGGTGATAGTTACACTAAAAGCACAGACTTCACCACCACACACTATATGCATGTGTATTAGTCTGCTCTCACACTGCTAAGAAAGACATACTAGAGACTGAATAATTTATAAAGGAAAGAGGTTTAATTGAGTCACAGTTCAGCATGGCTGGCCAGGCCTCAGGAAACTTAGAATCATGACAGAAGGGAAAGTAAACATGTCCTTCTTCACATGGCAGCAGCAAGAAGTGCCAAGCAAATAGGGGAGAAGCCCCTTATAAAACCATTGGATTTTGGGAGGACTCACTCACTATCACAAGAAAAGCAGCTTAGGGGTAATTGCTCTCATGATTCAATTACCTCCCACTGGTTCCCTCCCATGACATGTGGGGATTATGAGAACTACAATTCAACATGAAATTTGGGTGAGGACACAGTCAAACCATATAATTTCACCCCTGGCCCCTCCCAAATCCCATGTCCTCACATTTTAAAACACAATCATGGATTACCAACAGTCCCCTCAAGTTTTAACTCATTCCAGCCATAACCCAAAAGTCCAAGCCCAAAGTCTCATCTGAGACAAGGCAAGTCCCTTCCACCTAGGAGCCTATAAAATCAATAGCAAGTTAGTTGCTTCCTAGATACAATGAGGTAGAGGCATTGGGTAAATACCCTCATTCCAATTGGGGGAAATTGGCCAAAACAAAGGGGCTACAGATCTCATGCAAGTCTGAAATCCAGTAGGGCAGTCATTAAACCCTGAAGTTCCAAAATGATCTCCTTTCACTCCACATCTCACATCCAGGTCATGCTGATGCAAGAGGTGGGTTTCCACAGCCTTGGGAAGTTCCACCACTGTGTGTTTGCAGGGTATATCATTCCTACAGGCTGCTTTCACAATTGGTGTTGAGTGTCTGCAGCTTTTCTAGGTGCACAGTGCAAGCTGTTAGTGGATCTACCATTCTGGGATCTGGATGGTGGTGGCCCTCTTCTCACAGCTCCACTAGACAGTACCTCAGCGAGGACTCTGTGTGGAGGCTCTGACCCCAGGTTTCCCTGCCACACTGCCCTAGCAGAGGTTCTCCATGAGGGCTCTACCCTGGAGCAGACTTCTGCCTGGAAATCCAGGCATATCCGTACATTCTCTGAAATCTAGGTGGAGGTTCCCAAACCTTACGTCTTGACTTCCGTGCACCTGCAGGCCCAATATTATGTGTAAGCTGCCAAGACTTGCGGCCTGCACCTTCTGAAGCAATGGCCTGAGGTATACTTTGGCCCCTTTTAGCCACAGCTGGGATGCATGGCACCAAGTCCTAAGACTATACAAAGCAGCAAGTCCCTGGGCCCAGCCCAGGAAACCATTTTTTTCTCCTAGACCTTCAGGCCTATGATGGGAGGGACTGATGGAGACCTGTGACATGTCCTGGAGACATTTTCCCCATTGTCTTGGCAATTAACATTTGGCTTCTTGTTACTTATGTAAATTTCTGCAGCCTGCTTGAATTCTCCTTAGAAAATGGGTTTTTCTTTTCTATTGCATCATCAGCCTGCAAATTTTCCAAACTTTTATGCCCTGCTTCCCTTTTAAACATGAGTTCCAATTCCAAACCATCTCTCTCAAGTTCAAAGTCCCTCAGATCTCTAGGGCAGGGACAAAATGCTGCCAGTCTCTTTGCTAAAGCATAGCAAAAGTGACCTTTGCTCCAATTCTCAAGAAGCACCTCATCTCCATCTGAGACCACCTCAGCCTGGACCTTATTGTTCATATCACTATTAGCATTTTTGTCAAAGTCATTCAACAAGTCTCTAGGAAGTTCCAAACTTTCCCACATTCTCCTGTCTTCTTCTGAGCCCTTCAAACTGTTCAAACCTCTGCCTGTTACCCAATTCGAAAGTCACTTCCACATTTTTGGGTATCTTTTCAGCAATGCTCCACTCTACCAGTACCAATTTAGTGTATTAGTCTCTTTTCACACTGCTGATAAAGACATACTCGAGACTGGGAAGAAAAGGAGATTTAATAGACTTACAGTGCCACATGGCTGGGGAGGCCTCACAGTCATGGCAAGAGGCAAGGAGGAGCAAGTCACATCTTACATAGATAGTAGCAGGCAGAGAGAGAACTTGTGCAGGGCAACTCCAGTTTTTAAAATCATCAATCCTTGTGAGACTCATTCCCTATCATGAGAACAGCATGGAAAGACCTGCCCCCATAATTCAATCACCTCCCACTGGGTTCCTTCCACAACATGTGGGAATTGTGGGAGTTACAATTCAAGATAAGATTTGGGTTGGGATACAGCCAAACCATATCAGGTAGGATGGACATTTTAACAATATTGTGTCTTCCTATTTATGAACATGGAATTTTTCCCCATTTTTTTGTGTCATCTCTGACTTCTTCGAGCAATGTTTTGTAATTCTCATTGTACAGATCTTTCACCTCCCTGGTTAGCTGTATTCCTAGGTATTTTATTCTTTTTGTGGCTACTATGAATGGGATTGCATTCTTGATTTGACTTTCAGCTTGAATGTCGTTGGTGTATAGGAATGCTACTGATTTTTGGTACATTTGTTTTGTATCCTGAAACATTGTTGAAGTTGTTCATTATGTCACGAAGCTTTTGGGCTGAGACTATCAGGTTTTCTAGGTATAGAAACATATCACCTGCAAACATGAATAGTTTTACTTACTGGCTTCCTGTTTGGATGCTTTTTCTTTCTTTCTCTTGCCTTATTGCTCTAAGACTTCCACTACTAGGTTGAATAGCAATGATGAGAAGGGTCATTCATGTCTTATGCCAGTTTTCAAGGGGAATGCTTCCAGCATATTACATTTGCCAATTCAATATTATGTTGGCTATGTATTTGCCATAGATGACTCTTATTATTTTGAAGTATGTTCCTTCAATGCCTATTTTGTTGAGAAATTTTAACATGAAAGAATGCTGAATTTTATTGAAAGCCATTTCTCCATCCATTGAGATAATCATAAGGTTTTAAATTTTTATTTTTATGTGATGCATCATATTTATTGATTTCCATGTTGAACCAACCTCACATCCCAGGAGCAAAGCTTACTTGATCATGGTAGATTAGGTTTTTTATGTGCTGCTGGATTCAGTTTGCTGGTGTTTTGTAGATGATTTTCACATCAATGTTCATCAAGGATATTGGCCTGAAGACTTCTTTTTCTATTGTGTCTCTACCAGGTTTTGGTATCAGGATGATGCTGGCCTCATAAAATGAGTTAGGGAGGAGTACCTTCTCAATTTTTTGGAATAGTTTTAGTAGGAAGAGTGCCAACTCTTCCTAATACATCTCATAGCATTTGGCTGTGAGACCAGGCATGGCGGCTCACGCCTGTAATCCCAGCACTGTGGGAGGCAGAGGCGTGTGGATCACTTGAGGATAGGAGCTCGACACCAGCCTGACCAACATAGCGAAACTCTGTCTCTACTGAAAATACAAAAACTTAGCTGGGCTTGGTAGCACACGCTTGTAATCCCAGCTATTCAGGAGGCTGAATCATGAGAATTGCTTAAACCCTGGAGGTGGAAGTTGCAGTAAGCCGAGATCACACCACTGCTCTCCAGCCTGTTTGACAGAATGAGATTCTGTTTCAAAAAAGAAAAAAAAAAAAAAAAGAAAAAAATAGAATTTGATTGTGAATCCATCTGGTCTTGGCCTTTTTCTGGTTGGAAAGCTTTTCATTACTGATTCAATTTCAAAATGAATTATGGGTCTGTTAAGCAATTCAATTTCTTCCTGGTTCAATCTTGGGAGGTGGTATATCTCCAGGAATTTATCCATTTTGTCTAGATGTTCTAGATTGTGTGCAAAGAGGTGTTCATGGTAGCCTCTGATGTTTGTTTGCATTTCTGTGGGGTCAGTGATAACGTGTTCTTTGTCATTTCTCATTGTGTTTATTTGGCTCTTCTATTTCTTTCTTGATTTAGCTAGCAGTCTATCTTATTTTTTTTTCAGAAAATCAACTTCTAAATTTTTCTCATTTTTTTATGGTTTTGTCCATCCCAACGCCTTTCAGTTCAGATTTGATTTTGGTTATATCTTGTCTTCTGCTAGCTTTGGGTATGGTTTGCTTTTGTTTCTCTAGTTCTTCTAGTTATGATGTTAAGTTGCTACTTTGAGATCTTTCTAACTTTTTGACGTGGGCATTTAGTGCTATACATTTCCCTCTTAACACTGCTTTAACTGTGTCCCAGAGATTCTGGTATGTTGTATCTTTGTTCTCATTAGTTTCAAATAATTTCTTAATTTTTGCTGTAATTTCATTATTTATCCAGAAATCATTCAGGAACATTTATTTCCATGTAATGCTATAATTTTGAGTTGTTTTCCTAGTATTTATTTCTATTTTTATTATGCTGTGGTCCAAGAGCGTGGTTGGTATTATTATTTTTTTCACATTTGCTGAGGATTGCTTTATATCCAATTGTGTTGTCGATTTTAGAGTATTGCCATGTGGTGATGAGGAGAATGTACATTCGGTTGTTTTAGGGTGGAGTGTTCTCTACATGTCTATCAAGTCCGCTTAGTTAAGTTTCCAGTTCAGATCCTGAATATCTTTGTTAGTTTTCTGTTTTGATAATCTGTCTAATACTGTCCGTGTGATGTTGAAGTCTTCCACTATTACTGTGTGGTTATCTAAGTTATTTCACAGGTGTCTAAGAACTTACTTTATGGGTGTCCCTGTGTTGGGTATGTATATATTTAGGATATATATGTCTTCTTGTTGAATTGATCCCTTTACCGTTATGTGACACTCTTTGTCTTTTTTTTTTTATCTTTTTTGGTTTACAGTCTGTTTTGTTAGAAACTAGGGCTGCAACCCCTGCTTTTTTCTGTTTTTAATTTGCTTGGTAGATTTTTCTCCATTCCTGTGCTTTGAGCCAATGTGTGTCACTGCATGTGAGATAGGTCTCTTGAAGTGGCAAAAATTGGGTCTTGCTCCTTTATCTAACTTGCCACTCTGTACCTTCTAATTGGTGCATGTGGGCCATTTACATTCAAGGTTAAGTTTGATATGGCAGATTTGTTCATGTCATCATGTTGTTAGCTGGTTATCAGGTAGACTTGTTTGTGTGGTTGCTTTATAGTGTCGCTGGTCTATGTACTTATTTGGGTTTTTGTAGTGGCCAGTAATGGTCTTTTCTTTCCATGTTCAGCATTCCCTTCAGGACCTCTTATAAGGCAGGTCTGGTAATGAGTTCCCTCAGTGTTTGCATTTCTGAAAACAATCTTATTTCTCTTGCTTATGAAGGTTAGTTTGGCTAGATATGAAATTGTTGACTGGAAATTCTTTATTTTAAAATGCAAAATATTGACCCCCATTTTTTTCTTGCTTGTAGGGTTTCTGTTGAAAAGTCTACTGTTATCCTGATAAGGTTCCCTTTGTAGGTGAGCTGCCACTTTTCTCTAGTTGCCTTTAACATTTTTTCTTTCATTTTTACCTTGAGGTATTTGACGATTATGTGTCTTGGGTATGGTATTCTTGTGTAGTATTTTGCAGGATTTCTCTGAATTTCTTGAATATGAATGTTGTTCTCTCTAGTGAGGTTTGGAAAATTTTCATGGATGATGTCCTGAAATATATTTTCCAAGTTGCTCTTCCAATCTTTCAGGGACACCAATGAGTCAGAGATTTTGTGTTTTTACATAATCCTATATTTCTCAGATGTTTTGTTCATTCTTTTCTGTTTGTTTTTCTTCATTTTTGTCTGAGTTATTTTGGAAAGCTGGTTTTCGAGCTCTGAGATTCTTTCCTCGGCTTGGTTGATTCTGGTATGTATACTTATAAATGTATTCTGAAATTATCGAAGTGAGCTTTTCAGCTCTGTTAGCTCAGTTTGGTTCTTTTTTAAAATGGCCATTTTGCATTTCATCTCCTTTATCATTTTATTGTATTCCTTAGAATCTTTGGATTGTCTTTCAACTTTTTCCTGAATGTTGATTATCTTTGTTCTTATCCATATTTTGAATTCTGTTTCTGTCATTTCAACTATTTCAGCCTCATTAAGAAACATTGTTGAGGAACTAATGTGGCGGTTTGGAGGACAGAAGACACTCTGGGTTTTTGAGTTACCAGAGTTCTTGCACTGTTTTTTTTCTCATCTGTGTGGGCTGATGTTCCTTCAGCCACTGAAGTTGCTTTTTCTTTTGTTTGTTGTTGTTGTTGTTTTTTGTCTGTTTGCTTAGCTTTTAATCTCTTCTTTGATGTCCTTGGGAGTTTGACTGTGGTATAAGATGGGGTCAGTCGATTGGCTTCATTTCCATTAGATTTCTGGGGGGACCAAGTCTCAGCTCAACACTCCTGGGCTCTGTGCTGTAACACTATGGGGCTGGTATTGGCCCTGGCTTTGTTCTCTGGCCTCTTGAGGTTGGGAACCTGTTGTGCTGGAAGGGACAATGTGTTCCTAGACTACTGGCCACAGCACTCTGAAGAGTGGTGCCAAAGTGCTTCATTGGCAGTGGCAGGATCCGTGCCCATTCACATGTGGCAGCAGAAGCAGCAGCACAGCAGGGTGCACACTCGTCAGCTGGGGCAAGGCGCTGGCAAGCTTGGGGCTATTGGCCTCCATTTGGGCATTGGAAACAGTAGACTCAGTGCCAGGCTGGAAGGGTGTTGTGGCACAAGTCCACTTGTATTCATGTGTCCTTTCACACCCACAGCAGTGTTGGGATGGGGGCAAAGTGCTGGCAGGCACAGGGCTGGCGACTTCTGTGTGCGTGTTCATGCTGGCAGTGGTGGTGGCATGGGATGGGTGGCAGGATCACTGGGTCCCTATTTGGATTCACACTAGCAGCAGTGGTGGTGTCATGAAGGGGATGGGGCTGCTGGTGTCCCCAAGCATGTTTCTGCCCTCATTGGTAGCACAGCCATAGGGCATCAGGTGGGGCAGTTGATGCATTCATGCTGGTAACAATGGCATGGTGGGATGCACGTACAGCCATTCACCAGTAGAGAAGGGGAGTCGAGGTCTGTCTGAACACATGCATGCTGGCAAAGTAATCGGGGGATGGCCATGGGTGAGTGCATGCCAGCCAGGTGGCACGGGGAAGGCTGCGTTAGGGGGAGTTTTTGGGTGGGCTGATGCATGTCAGTGGGAACTGCTCTCCTGGAGTTCTCCGATGACAGTCAGGTGCAGTCTGACAGTGCAGAAGCTATGATTTGAGCCCCCAGGAGGCACCCAGGTTGTGCATTCAAGACTGTACTGCAAGCAGGCAAAGTGAAGCTAGGACCCCAGAAGAGGCTAGCAGACAACAGTGCACTCAGGTCAGACTGGACCTATCTCATGGGCAAGACTGGCCCTGCTTTTTTCAGTTCTGACAGTTGCCCTAAGGCTGGCATCTCCTTGGGAAGCATGGTGAACCTTAGGGAATGGGCATCTCTGGCCATGCTCCCCTGCAGACATTCCCGTACCAAACCCTCTGGGCTCCACACAGGCTGGAATCCTGTCCCTACCACCTCTCTAAGCAGCTCTCCCTGACAGTTAAAGTGTCCGTGGGAGTTGTGGGGTCTCCTGCTGCCAGAATGATTGAAGTACATGGCAAGAGTGAGTTGTTCCTCGCCTGCTCAACTCACCCCTTCACCATGAGTCACCGGGCCTGGAATGATTCCCCAATTTTTATCTTTTTCTTTTTTTTTTTTTTTTTTTTAATCAGGCTGACTTTCATCCATAAGATTGCAAACCACTTGACATTGGTCTCCATAATGGTCTGTATTTTACCTATATTTTTTCCCTAGATCTATTTTTTCTTCTATGGCCACTTCTTGTTCCAAATTGTATTTGAGGATAGGTATTATTCTTGTATGTTTTCTTTCTATTGTAGAGTGCCCAGCTTGCTTTGTTTCATCCATAGTCAGTGCCCATTAAGGTAGAAACATGTGCGAAGCATACAGTATCCATCATGGAGTTTCTGTCTCCATGCAACATATATATGGGGAGGGGGCACTCTGTGTGTGTCTTTTCTATACTTACTACTCCCTGAACACCATATTAATGTATATTTGTCCTTTAATTTGAGCTATATTGCCAGCTTGCTTCTCAACACTAGCAGTTGACACAGTGTCAGCCATTTTTCTAATATATACTAAATATATTTATGAGGGAAAGTATTAAAGTGAGATATACTGCCTTAAAGGCCAGGCTATTCAATTAATAAAATGAAGTTCTATCTTCCAGTGTTATATTGGCTTTGAAAATCATAGGTACTCAATTTTTTAAATTAAATCTATATTTAATTATAGGTTTTGGTTTTTTAAAAAAGAAGAAAAGTCACAGATTTTACAAATGTTACCTGTTACTGGAACTTTTTAGTGTCTCTGTGTCAAATTTGCTTTCATAGGTAATATTCAGTGCTGTCCTAATGTATAATGGTCTTGCTTTGGAGAAAATGAGTTCTTCATCTTTGCGATATTTAAGCTTATATTTGATTGATGACCTGGGAAAGATTTTGCAGAAAATCCAAGGGTGATGACCAAGACTCAGGGTCAGTAAACTGTGATCCATGGGCCAAATCTGACCCACCACTTGCTTTTGTAAATAAAATTGTATTAAAATACAACCATGCTCATTTGTTTAGGAATTATTTATGGCTACTTTCATGCTACAATGGTAAGTAGTAGCAGCAAAACTAAAATATATACTATTTAGCCCTTTATAGAAAGAGTTTGCTGACCTTTGGTCCAGCATGTGGTATCTAGATGTTCTTTAAAGCCCCTCAGAACCCAGACATTTTATAATTGTTGGTAATGTCATTATTCTCATGTTGTCTATATAAAGTAAGTGATTGATGTAAGACAGTGTCCTAAGAAGGTAAGTCCCTTAACATAAACCTTCACTGATCATAGGAAATGTCTGTTTTATAAAGTGCTTTGGTATATGGTCTAAAGCAGTAGTTCTTAATTGAAGGTATAGTTGGCCTTCAGTATCTATCGATTCCACTTCTGTTGATTCAACCAACTGCAGATAGAAAATATTCTTAGAAAAATAAAAACAATACAAAATAATACAAATAAAAATACACTATAAACTATTTATATGATATTTTCACTGCATTAAGTGTTATAAGTAATGTATAAATGATTTAAAGTATACCAGAGAATGTGCATAGGTTGTATGCAAATACTCTGCCATTTTATATCAGGGATATGGGCATCCACAGATTTTGGTATCTATGAGCCAGTCCCTCATGGAACCAAAATATGATTGTATGCTAATCTCTTAAAATTGTATTGATAATTATTTTGTTTGTATATGTATATATGCATTTGGGGGAAGAGGTTCTACAGTTATCAAATTTTGCGTGCAATCTGTGTATGACTAAAAAAATGCTGCTCTGTATGTTTCTTTTGACAATGGCAAAAACAAAAACTCTTAGTACAATTTCAATAAAATCAATGTTGTTTTTTTTTTTCATTTGGTACCTCTAACTTCGGCCTTGTTTATCCTAAGTGCTTGATTCTACCTGGTTATCTAACAGCCAAGTGAAAATCTACACACAGCATGGCATTGTCAGTTTCTAAAGGGAAGAATTAATATTGTTAAAATGTCTGTATTATCTAAACAATCTACAGAGTCCAGACAATCCCTATCAAAATTCCAATAGGATTTTCTATAGAAATAAAAAAAAACTCTCTTAAATTCATATGGAGCAACAAAAGACTCCAAATGGCCAGAGAAATCTTGAGAAAGAAGAACAAAGCTAGAAGTACCACACTTTCCAATTTAAGAATATATCATACAACTACAGTAATTAAAATAGTGCACAGTATTGGTATACAAACAGTAATATAGACCAAGTGGAACAAACTAAAGAGCCCAGAACTAAACCTACATATATACAGTCAAATGATTTTCAACAAGGATGCAGATAATACATGGGGAAAGGACAATCTCTTCAATAAATGGTGCTGATAAAACTGAATATTCATATACAAAAGAATGAAATTGAACTCTTACACCATATACAAAACAAGTCAAAATGCATTAAAGATTTACCTGTAAGATCTGAAACTGTAAAACTCTTAAAACATAAAAGAAAAGCTTATTGACATTGAGCATGGCAATGATTTCTTAGATATGACACCAAAAGCACAGGCAGTAAAAGCAAAATTAGACAAGTGGGGCTACATCAAACTAATAAGCTTCTGTGCAGCAAAGGAGTGAAAAGGCAATCTACAGAATGGGATAAAATATTTGTTAACCATATAGCTGATAAGGGGTTAATGTCCTTAATATATCCAAAATATATAAGGAATTCCTATAACTCAATATTTAAAAACCCAAACAATCTGATTAAAAATTTTTCAGAGTTTACATAGATATTTCTCCAAAGAAGACATATGAATTAACAATTATATGAAAAGATGTTAAATATCACTAATAATCATGGAAATACAAATAAAAACCACAATGAGATTTCACTTCACACCTATTCAGATGAATATTGTTAACAAGACAAGAAAAGAGTGTTAGAGATGATGGAGATTAATTGGAACCCTTGTACATTATTTATAAGAATGTAAAAGGTTGTACCCGCTATAAAAAAGTGTGAAGGTTTCTCAAAAAGTTAAACCTAGAACTACCATCTGATCCAGCAAACCCATCTCTTGATAGATACCCAAAAGAATTGAAATTGCTATCTTGAAGTGATAACTATACTGTCATATTCATTGAAGCATAATTCACCAGAGCCAAGAGGTAGAAACCACCCACATAGCCATTGACAGATGAATTAATAAAGAAAATGTGATATTTACATATGATGGAATATTGCTCAGACTTAGAAGGAACTCCTGCCATTTGTGACAACATGGATGAGCCTGGAGGACATTATGCTAAGTGAAACAAGTCAGGCACAGAAGAACATGTAAGTGATTCTACTTATATATGAGGTATGCATATAATAGTCAAAATCATAGAAGCAGAGAATAGAATGGTAGTTACCAAGTGCTGGAGGGAGCAGAAAGTGGGGAGTTATTGTTCAATTGACACAAAGTTTGGGTTATACAAGATAAGTAATAACTGGAGATTGACTGCACCACGTAGCACCCATAGTTAATACTGCATTGTGTACTTAAAAATGTGTTAATAGAGCCGGGCGCAGTGGCTCACACTTGTAATCCCAGCACTTTGGGAGGCCGAGGCGGGCGGATCACGAGGTCAGGAGATCGAGACCACAGTGAAACCCCGTCTCTACTAAAAATACAAAAAATTAGCCGGGCGTGGTGGCGGGCGCCTGTAGTCCCAGCTACTCGGAGAGGCTGAGGCAGGAGAATGGCGTGAACCCGGGAGGCGGAGCTTGCAGTGAGCCGAGATCGCGTCACTGCACTCCAGCCTGGGCGACAGAGCGAGACTCCGTCTCAAAAAAAAAAAAAAAAAAAAAAAAAGATATAAATTTTGTTTGTAAACAGGTGAGGGTAAATCCACACCCATGAAAATACACACTTATGAAGCCTTTCTAGGCCAATGTAAATAACAAAATAAAAATAACTTTAAATTTAAAAGTAAAGATAGAAAACGCTACACCTCAGCTCGTAGTCCCATAGACACACCGGAGTTCATTTTCTCCAAGGAAGAATTCTTGTTGACCATGCTTAACTACGTGAGAGCAGATGTAAACATTTTCCCTGTTATAGAATCATAGCAATTCCTTCACTAGGCTGAAAGAGAAGTATGCAAGGTCGGATTAGAGATCTCTTATGCGTGTGGCAATCTTTTCACTTTTCTTTAGAGGAGGAAATAAACTAGAAATGTTGGGGTCAGTTTCAGTGTGCCCTTCTTTTCCGAAGAACATGTGTGTGCATGCCCACTCACACCTGTGAGCATGCATGTGTATTTTGTGTCTAAATGTGTAAAATAAAGACTTGTATTTTGTGTTTAAATCCTGAACAGAAAAAGAAGGTTCTGAAGAGTTTGGAGCTAACGATTGCAAGACTTTAACTTGCTATCCTGAATGGATGGATTATTATATAAACTATAAATATAACAAGCATTCTTTCAGCCTGCAAAATAGTAACTTACTTTGACTGCCATAGAGCTTTTTCTTATCTCTCCCTGTAAGTGCTCTCTTCTGTGCAGTACAGGCTGCTGCTGATTCTCTGTTCATATAAGTAGTAAATGCTGAGGTGTCACCTTGGAGTTGGCAGTGTGCTCAATCACAGCCTCACCTTGGAAGAGGGTCTTTCCCTGCTTGGTGATAGGACACATATCGTTGAATGCATATTACTTTGAAAACCTTAGAGGATGACCTCTAGAATACCATAAACATAATGGTGATCCTTACATTTTGCTCTATTTCTTTCACTTCTCCTCCCCCAAAGAAAACACATGAAGTTCACAAAGCAAAAGCAGCCTTAATGCTCAGTTTTGAAGGCAGGAAAAAATCATTACTGACTTTCTAGTCAAGTTACAGCACAGTTTCTTTATCTCAAGAAATGTTCATTGCATTGTGTACCTTTCCCAAATTTCTAGGCTTACCTTCAAATATTAAGCTTTTGGTGATTAAATCTCAATTATTTTGGATTCCTTGAACAAAAGAAACATTTTTACATTTAGTATATACTCTGCCTAAAGTGTACCCACCCTGCCACCATTCCTTCAGTATTCTGTTATCCTCTAGTTGTTGAACAAACATTCTTTCTTCAAGTCAGTGTTCACATGTCACTCTCCTATGTGAGGTCTTTCTCCAGCCGCCAAGCACAGTTAGTTGTTTTCGTTTTGTTATTTCCACAGTACATACCCTTTTCCTATTACGGTCATCTCACTTTACAGTCATTAGTTAATATATTAGTCTCTTGCGTAGGATCTTGAACTCCTCAAGGGCACAGAACAAATACTATCAGTTTCTGTAACACTCAGTCCAGTGCCTGGTATGTAATAGCAGTCAACAAATAGACATTGAACTAATTTGGATATACCCCATTTCTTCAATTAGTCAATCTGGCATAGTAGTTTAGAGAATGGGCTCAAAGTTTGACCGTCCTAGATTCAAGTCCTAGCCCTTCCAATTATCAGCCTTGTAAATCTTGGGCAAGTTATCTCTGTATTCCTGCTTACTCACTGGAAAACATCAATAACAATAATACCTGCCTACTGGAATTGTTAAGGGGATCTAATGGGAAAATAGATGTAAGCTGTACCATAAAGTGCCTGAGTTACACTAAATGTTCATCAAATCACCCTTTTCTTTTTTCTACCCACCTTTGACCAGCTCTCTCTTAACAGACCCGAACTGCTAGGTAAATGATATTCATAGGGAGGGATGTTTTTCGTTAAGCTGAAAGCCCCATTGTAAAATTGGAAACAAATTTACACTGAGTGAGTATTCACTGGTACATATATTCTTCTTGATCAATGAAAAGACATAGTATTGAAAATATGTTCAAGTATAAATAAAACTGAAATTCATCAGATTTGCCCTTTCTCTATAATTACAGAGCAAAGGGAGGTGTGAGTTTCATTTTAAAATTTCACATAACATCTTTAACTCTATTTCTTGGTCAATTTCAAGATAAATTGCTGTACATTATGCATGGGAGTATTTCATTCTCAACAATTCTTTTGCAGTATTTTTCTTTAGATATGCATATACCCATAGACAATTGCAGGTTAACAGCTTGTATTGGAGAGCACTCTGAATCAAAAAGCCAAGTAAAATCCTGTTGTTACCTTGAAAAATTATTTGAAAACTAACTTGCCTTGCTGATAAAACTATAATTACATTTTACATTCTTCACAATATTACTCAGCGAATTGTATTTCTTTGTACAAACTCTTTGTCCTTGAAAATAGGTTATTACAGCAAAGCAGCTTTCCAAGACAGATAACTTTCCTGAGATAAACCTTTAGATCTTCACAAGCTGTCTTTGTTCTGTTCTTGTCTATACTTTTCAAAGAGTTAGAAATATCTGCAGTGTATTTGACACAGCTACAGCTGCCTTTAAAAAATGTTGCCTATCTGGTTGATGTAAAACAATATTACAAAACCTTGGATGAGCCGTGGGTAGGGATCAGACTGTACACTTAACATTTAAGAATCCCCAGAATATGTATCTGTTAGTGTAGTCTAATATATACTTCATTCTTCCCATCATAATGCAAACTATAATTTAAATCAATAGAAGTTCAAATTAAAGTTCCTATGTATATATATTTTTTAAAGTTCAACTTAACCAAGGATGCAATATAATGTGAATGAACTTAAATAGGGCTTCTGCAAATAAATATTATAATTTTATTTTTATGTGTGTAATTATTTATTTTATTTTAATCACTTTGTTTTAAAAGATTTTATAACATTTTGGGATGAATTTTGGTTTCCATCTATCAATCTTACTAATAACTCAGTGTTAAAATTCATACACATACATAAACCTCTTACAAGCAAGACAAACCAAAGAAATAATTTGAAGACATTTGCTTTCTCCAGAAAGCAGAAATAAAATAATGTGGTAAATCATGAACTCTAATATGATTTGTACAATAGCAGGGACCTTTTTCACTTTTTCCCAGTTATATATTTAAAGTCTTGGACAGTGCTTGCCACATAGTAGGTGTCCAATGAATATTTGTTGAACGAATGAACACTTATCTAATTTTAGGAGCCTTACAGGGTTATTGCATAAAATTTGGAAAATGTAGAAATTGTATTGAAGAAGATAAAAATCACCCGTAATTCAACAACTCAAAAGTGCTAACATATTTCTTTTATTTCCTTTGCTTTAGTTACATTTTTTGGTTTGAAGAAAAATAAACTCATCTAGCACATATAAAGTAGAGGTTTTGAAAGAATTTTCCCCTGATATCTCTGGGTGGGGCTTTGGAGTCTTTTGTTTATTCCTTTTTTTCATTCTCTTGATTCTTTCTATAGACTCATTTTCTGTGTTTCTTCATCATCGTATTTATTGCCAAAACACTCCCCACCCCTAATTCAGATACTTTAAGCTGCTACCATCATTTGACACTGGGAGACTTGTCAGAGAATAACTTTGTTAATTGGCCAATTACCTCCCTCTGAGTCAGGGAAACATACATTCTTTCCAACTCATATCAACTGGAGGATTATGGGTGTTTTGTGGTGTTGTGGGATACCTAGTCTTACCTACTCAGGACAGGTTATAGGGATGTTTTAATGGGACACCTCCCATAAATGCAGTAAGATCTGTGCCATTAAGGACCATGTCTTTTACCATTTCTGATACATCATAGTTACTCAATAAATGAGTGATTAATGAACAAGGCAAATAAAGGGCATATAGATGGGAATCTTTGAAAACCACTTTTGGCAGTAAGAACAAGTTTGATGCTTCTATATATGTATGTGTTGGGGAGGTGAGGGAGTGTGGTACAGAAATACGTGTCTAAGTATTTGTGTGTATACATGAAAATGTTACATTTGTTGGGCTGCTTTTTCTACACCAAGGGTGATAGATCACTACCTAGTGCAGCTGATGGTGCATGCAGCCTGGCACTTATGGAATACTGGCATGAATTTGGTGCTCTCTCTTAAAGCTACAGTAACCATACTTCGAAGAACTGCAGGTGGCATCCACACAGACTGCTAGACTTTTTAAGTGAGAAAGGATGAGTCAGGAATTTGTTTATTTTAGTTTAATAACTTTGTTTTCCATTAAAATAAAGGACTTACAGAGAACTTGAGAGGCACAGAATGGACCTTCGATAAAATTGTTCTGCTTTTATCACTATTAAATATTTTGTGACATTCTATTTTCTATCGTTGTATGAAATTTGAATAAAAGTGGACTTAATGATCTGTAGGGCCTTGCCTAATTATGGTACTTGGTGACTATTAGATAATTAGATCTATAATTATTAGCATAATCATTAGCATTATCAATATTATAAATAGCAACCCCATTCAGACACATATGCACACAAAATTAATGGATTTGAATTATCCAGATTACACTCTTACCTCATCCTGGAAATGTGGAAATAGTTTTTGTATTTCAAATGGGTAAACAAGATCTTAGATATTATATTTTGAGTGACTGTAATGGACAGTAGACAGTAGGAATTGAGACTCTGAAAATGACATTTACTACATATTGAAAATTATTGGTACACAATATTTCAATCATTTTATGTCAGCATTTGAAAATCAATTGTCTCTTAATAATCTAGATAGCATTTTAAAAAGAAATCCTTCTCTATGACTTTGCAGTAGATAATTCCCTTTTATTTTCTCCATAAACAGTGTCAGTTCAAGAAAAGGCCACTCTTCATTTAGGCTTTATAATAATAATCCAGGTTGAAATATTAGTTAACTGCTCCTCTATCTTTTCTAATTCCATATAGCTTTCAATGTGTGTGTGAATGATTAAAATTCTCCATTCAGTATCCACTGTTTATCTTTCTTAAGTCCTATTTTGCGTAATCCTTTCTATATGCAAAACTACTTTATTCCTTGGGTAAAGTTTACCATTTAAAATTTTCATTGACATGACATTTTCCCCAGTTTAGATTTTGCTCATCTATTACACAGAGGAAACTCTTTCTAATTACAAAATAATCTACTCTTGTGATGCTTCTTCTTTAATACAAAGCTTTAATAACTGCTAGTACTTTTTTGCATTTTCAGACTAGTGAATCTTTCAAATCGTGTAAAAAGTTTGAGCTGCATTTATATTTAAACTCACTTTGGTGGGGGGCACGGGCAATCAAGTATATGTCATAGAGGCTTTGCAACTAGGTTCTGCTTGTAGAAAACAGAAAAGGAAAAAGTCCATATAGTTTTCAAATAAGTTATAGAACTTTAAGAGTTAACTATGTACAAATACCTTTATAATGCAAAAGGCATGCTCACACACGAGTGCAAATATTAGAATAAACATTTTCATCTATTTGAAAACATATCCTTTCTACAAATGATCATGTGACAGTAAAAGTTGAGTGATAATATCTGGGGAATAATCAGCCAGGCAAATGTTATTTTTTCTCTAAAGTGTTAGACATTGGATTAGGTAGAGAACTATGAGGATGACTAATGACGTTTTTTAAAAGTTGTATGCACATGTTTTGATCATGTAGGCATTATTTCAGCAAATGCTCTACTTTTAAAGAAGGCAACATTTCCACTTTAAAATCGTTAACAAACTTAAAGTCTACTCAAGTAAAAGGCTGAGGTATCAGTATATGAACTGAAGTCAATTTTCCACACTCAGCAGGAGAAAATGATATAAAAATGAAATAAACAAGAACTAAAAAAAATTGTCATGCCCTTTATTGTTCACTGTCAACTTAAGATCATTTTTAAACTTCCAGTTAAGAAACTTGCTTGGAATATATTGAATCACTAGGAAGAGTAACGTGGAAAATACCAACCTCAGATGATTTCTTGGGTTGATTTTAGGCCTCTTCCATTAACATGGAGATACACTAAACTGCTGAAATTCACTTTAACTGGATGCTTATTTATTGACTAACACAACTACAATTTAAAAAGGATCTGTTTATGTTCCTACAAAACATTGATAATATTGTTTTAATTTGTTAAGTATTTGTTAAGTTTGGTGTAGTCACATACAGCACAGTAAGGGAAACTCAGACCAGAAAGGCAAAAGAATAAGTTTATCACTCACAAACTCCAGAGAGAAGAGGGCAGCATGCTTTGCAGGGCCAACGGGAATGAGTAGGGGGCATTCAGGACGTGTACTCAGCCAGCAGGTAGACAGTATGAGTGAGAGGGAGGGACCTGTGGGGCCCATGCCTTTTTTGAGGTCTGGGTCCTTATCTATGTAGATTTTTCTGTGACAGGTTGTACTGGTTAATTTGAAAGGAGCAAGGGGCTAAGCATGGGAATTTGGGCTTAAATTGTCAATTTCACCAGGCATGCTTACAAGCAGAGATAAGATGGTCAAGCACTTCGGTGTATGGAGCCTTATCTACCTGGAACACAAAAACAGGAACTGAGAGGACTGTCCCAAAATATGTAGGTCAAGGGTGACAAGCTAGGGACAAGACAATAAGATGGATGCCAAGGCAGCATTCATATTAATGAGATTTTTGACAATTACTATTTGTCATCAAATGTGTAGTATCACACTAATGAATTGGTTCATTTTGTTTTTATTTTCTATTTTAATTTTTTTAATATTATAATGTCTTGGTTTTTGTTTTTGATTGATAACATATATTTGAATTAAATATTCTGTTGTTTCCTAGCTTCTCTACTTTTTGTCTGAAAAGAATTTTATGGTCAGGAAAAAATGCTTAACTTAAAAATCCTTACTAATGATTTTAATGCCTTTACTTTTTGCTGAAAGAGAACTTGATGTGTAACAAAACGTTTCATTTTTAGAAACTCACATGTGAGACAGGTTCAAGATGACTGACTAGAAGCAGCTAGTGTGTGCCACTCTCTCAGAGGAGACAGAGTGGCGAATACACACTAGCTCTTAAAGTGGATTTCCCAGGAGACCACACTGGGATTCATTAAGGAAACAATGACAACCCATGGAGAGCAGAGAAGAGCAAGGCACCTACCCAGGATTGGCATGGAGCCAGGAGAGGCTTCCTGTCCCTGTAAAATGGTGAGTGAGTGACAGTCCCTGGGGACCTACACTGCTGCCATGGACCTTTGCAAGCTGAGCATGGGAGAGCCCACCTGACCGCTGTGGGCCTCCGAAGTGACACAGAAAGCTGCCTGGAGTCCGAGCTGAGCCAGCACTCAAGCCCACATTGAGTCCCATGGGCCTTGGATCCCCGAGCACCTTGGCACCAGCTTCTGTAGCCCTGACAGCAAGGGAAGTCTGACCGTTTCACATGCCCCTAGGATAGGGGCTGCATCCACAGTGCTAAGGAGTGGTCAGACTTTAGGCCCCACATCTGCTGCACATTGCCAGGCAAGGGCCACTGGCCTGGACCCCAGCACAGCCACCCTACCACAGCTGAGGACTTCAGATGGTCACAACTCTCCATTTCTCTGAGCCAGAACTCCCACTGTGATTGCCACTGTCAAGGTCCCTGCCTCTGCTTATCTCAGGCTGGGGAGGGAGCAAACAGCCTGAAAACTGTCACAAGGCCTCCAGCACACTGCAGCTGCTGTATTGAAAGGCAGCCAAACTGTTTTCCATGTCGGTCCTTGCCCCTGCTGTTCCTCACTGGGCAAGGCCTCCCAGCCTGGGACCCCAGCACAGCTACCCTACCTCCACCTAATCCCTTTAGTCAGTGGCCCTGCTTTCTCTGGGGTGGAGCTCCCAAAGACAACAGAAAGGCCTTAGCAGGTACCTGCACTTGCTCCCCTGCGGCTAAGGGGGAAACAAATAGGCTCATTTCTTTGCTCACACCTCTAGCATGTCACAGCTGCCCTGTGGAGAAGAGGACAGACTGTCTTCTCTGTGTGACCGCACCCCTGCTCTTCTTCCAACAGGGTACCCTGGCTTGGGCCTGCAGCACAGCCACCCCACTCCTGTCTGATCATTCTAATTGTCAGTGGCTTTGTGTCTCTCCTGGAACATCTAACAAAAGAAATGCAGGCATAGTGCCAGTGATCAGAGGGTGCTTCCCCAAAACCCAGGAGCGGACCTGATGAGGGACTGACCTCTTTGCCCATCACATCACAGAGCATGGCTGCAAACGTGAGGAAATACAAAGGAGCCACACAGCTGAGTAAGAGCCTACCTACTGGTCATTACTCTTAAGCACTACCTACTGTGTTGCAGCCCAAACTACAAAACCAAAAATGCTTTGAAAGTATGTATCCCTCTGAAAGCAAGGGCAATAATTCAGCCACAAATAAAGACCCTGCACAGAGCTTTGGCCCTCTGAAAACATCCAGAAATGAAGTCAACTGACTATAATCAACTTATACCACAATTAAAGGAACACCAACACTCCCAGATAAGAAAGAATCAACACAAGAACTCTGGCAATTAAAAAACCCAGAGTGTCCCCATACCTCCAAATGAGTCCATTAGCTCCCCAACAATGGTTCTTATCCAATCAGAAATGACTGAAATGACAGGCAGAATTCAGAATCTGAATGGCAAGGAAGCTCATTGAGATTTAGGAGAAAGTTGAATCTTAGTCCAAGGAATCCAGTAAAATGATCCAAGAGCTGAAAGACAAAATAGCCATTTTAATGAAGAACCAAAATGAACTTCTAGAGCTAAAAAATTAACTACAATAATTTCATCATAAAAATAGAGGTATTAACAGCAGAATAGACCAAGCTGAGGAAAGAATCTCTGAGCTCAAAGATGTAGTATTTGAATCAATGACATCAGGTAAAAACAAAGATAAGATTTTTTAAAAATGAACAAAACTCTGAGAAATATAGGATTATTTAAAGAGAGCAAATCTATGACCCATTGGCATTCTGAGAAAGAGGGAGAATAAACAACTTGGAATAGGTATTTGAGGACATAGTCCACGACAATTTTCATAAACTTGCTATAGAAGTTGGCATGCAGGACCCAGAAATACAGAGAACCCTGACTATATACTGTACAATACAACCATCCCCAATGCACTCAGTCATCAGATTCACCAAGGTCAATGCAAAACAAAACAAAACAAAAAACAAAAACTTAATGGCAGCTAGAGAGAAGGGACAGGTCACATACTGAAGGATCCCCATCAGGCTAGCACCAGAACTTCCGGCAGAAACCTTACAAGCCAGAAGAAATTGAAGGCCTATTTTCAGCATTTTTAAAGAAAAAACATTTTATATTTTTAGGATTTTATATCCTGCCAAACTAAACTTCATAAGTGAAAGAGAAAAAAAATCTTTCTCAAAAAAGCAAACGCTGGCCGGGCATATTGGCTCACACCTGTAACCCCAGCACTTTGGGAGGCCGAGGTGGGCAGATCATCTGAGGTCAGGAGTTTGAGACCAGCCTGACCAACATGGTGAAACCCCGTCTCTACTAAAAATACAAAATTAGCCAGGTGTAGTGGTGCATGCCTGTAATCCCAGCTACTCGGGAGGCTGAGGCAGGAGAATTGCTTGAACCCAGGAGGCAGAGGCTGCAGTGAGCCAAGATTGTACCATTGCACTCCAACCTGGGCGACAGAGCGAAACTCCATCTCAAAACAAACAAAAACAACAACAAAAAGAAAACATGCCGAGGGAATTAATTTCAACTAGACCAACCTTACAAGAGGTCCTTAGTGGAGTGCTAGACATAGAATCAAAAGAATGACACTGCTGTCACAAAAACACACTTAAGCACATAGCCCCCAGGCACTATAAAGACTATGAAACAATCAAGTCTACATAACAACCAGCTAGCAACATGATGACTGGATCAAAATCTCACATAATAACCCTAGCCCTGAATGCAAATGAGCTAAACTTCCACTTAAAAGGCATAGAGTGGCAAGCTGGATAAAAAGCCAAGACTCAACCGTCTTCTGTCTTCAGGTGATCCATCTCACATGTAATGGCACACACAAGCTCAAAGTAAAGGGATAGAGTAAGAGCTACAATGCAAACAGAAAACACAAAAGAGCAGGAGTTGCTATTCTTTTATCAGATAAAATGGATTTTAAACCAATAATGACCAAAAGAAGGTCATTACATAATGATAAAGGGTTCAATACAAAAAGATGCTGTAATTATTCAAAATATATATGCACCCAACAACGGAGCACCCAGATTCATAAAAACAAGTTCTTCTTGGCCTATGAAAAGACCTAGATAGCCACACAATAATAGTGAGTAGAATACTTCAACACCCCACTGACAGTATTAGATCATCAGGGAAGAAAACTAATAAGGGAACTCTGGACTTAAACTTGACACTTGACCAATTTGACCTAATAAACATCTCCAGAGCACTCAACAACCACAGAAATACAGTCTTCTCATGTGCACATGGAACATAGTCTAAGATCAACCGCATTCTCAGTCAAAGCAAGTCTCAGTAAATTTTAAAAACCTGGAATTATACCAAGCATACTCTCAGACAACAGCATAATATAGAAATTAACATCAACAAAACTGCTTAAAACTATACAAATATATGGAAATTAAACAACTTGCTCCTAACTAAATCCTGGATGGACATAAAAATTAAGGCAGATATTTTGCAAAATGTCTTCTAAATTAATGACAATAGGAATATATCTTACCAAAATCTCTGGGATGCAGCTAAAGTAATGTTAACAGGAAAGTTTATAGTCCTAAACACCTTCATAGAGAAGGTAGACAAACGTCAAATTAACAATCTAACTTTGAACCTGAAGGAACTAGAAAATAAATAACAAACCAATCTCAAAGCTAGTAGAGGGAAAAGAAAATAGAGAAGAATTCAATGAAATTGAGATCAAAAAATCCATACAAAAGATAAAGCAAAAGTTGGTTATTTGAAAAAGTAAACAAGATTGATAGATCAGTAGCTAGATTCACAAAGTAAAAATTGTGAAGATATAAATAAGTAAAATCAGAAATGACACACATGACATTACAATTGATCTCTCAGAAATACAAAAGATGCTCAGAGAATATTAAGAACTCTATGCATATGAATTGGAAATTCTAGAGGCAATGGATAAATTCCTGGAAAGACACAATCTCCCAGAATTGAATCATGAAGAGATTGAAATCCTGAGTAGACTAATATTGAGCTCTGAAATTGAATCAGTGATAAAAATCCCACCAACCAGAAAAGAAAGCATGGAGCAGATGGATTCACAACTGAATTCTATCAAACATACAAATAAGATTTGGTAGCAATCCTATGGAAACTATTCCAAAAACTTGAATAGAAGGGGCTCCTCCCTAATTCACTCTGTGAAGCCAGCATCAGCCTAATACCAAAATCTGGCACAGACACAATGAAAAAAGAAAACCTTAGGCCAATATCCCTGATGAATATAGACACAAAAATCTTCAACAAAATACTAGCAAACCAAGTACTGCACTACATCAAAAAATAATACAGCACAATCAAGTCGGCTATAATCCTGGAATGCAAGGTTCAAAATACACAAATTAGTAAATTTAGTTAATCACATAAACAGAATTGAAAGCAAAAATCACATGATCATCTCAATAGATGCAGAAAAAGCTGTTGATAAAATCCAACAATCCTTCATGATAATAACTCTCAATAGACTAGGCATCAAAAGAACATACCGAAAATAACAAGAGCCATCTATGAAAAACCCACAGCCAACATCATACGGAATGGCAAAAAGCTGGAATCTTTTTCCCTGCAAGCTGGAACAAAACAAGGATGCCCTCTCTCCCCACTCCTATTCAACATAGTACTGGAAGACCTAGCAGGAACAATCAGGCAAGAGAAAGAAAGAAAAAAGGCATCCAAATAGGAAACGAAGAAGCCAAAATATGTCTCTTCACTGATTATATGATTCTATACCTAGAAAATGCTAGACTCTGCCAAAAGGCTCCTAGAGCTGATAAACTATTTTAGTAAGGTTTCAGAATACAAAATTCAATGTACAAAAATCAGTGGCATTTCTATACACCAATATCCAGGCTGAGAATCAAATCAAGAACATAATCCCATTTACAACAGTGACAAAACAAATGAAATTCTGGAATTATATTTCACCAAGGAGGTGAAAGATCTCTGCAAGGAGAACTATAAAACACTGCTAAAAGAAATCAGAGATGACATAAATGAAAAAAGATTCCATGCTCATGGAATAAATATATAAGAATAAATATCATTAAAATGGCCTTACCGCCCAAAGCAATCTATGGATTCAAATGTATTCTTATCAAACAATGAACATCAATTTTCATAGAATTAGAAAAAAAAACTATTTCAAAATTCATATGGAATCAGAAAAGACCCGAAATAGCAAAAGCAACCCTAAGCAAAAAGAGAAAAAGCTGGAGGCATCACACTACCCGATTTCAAACTATACTGTAAGATTATAGTAACCAAAATAGCATGGGACTGTGTGCAAAAACAGACACATATGCCAGTAGAACAAAATAGAAAACTCAGACATAAACCCACCCATCTATAACCATCTGATCTTTGAAAAGGCCAACAAAAACAATGCAGAAATGACACCCCATTCAATAAATGGTGCTGGGATAACTGGCTAGCCATATTCAGAAAAGTAAAACTAGACCTTTGCCTTTGGCTATATACGAAAATTAACTCAAAGTGAATTAAAAGTTTAAATATAAGACCTCAAAGTATAAAAGTCCTAGAACAAAACCTAGGAAATACCCTTCTAGACATTGGCTGTGGCAAAGAATTTTTGGCCGAATCCCCAAAAGCAATTGCAACCAAAACTAAAATTGACAAGTGGTACCTAATTAAACTAGAGTGGTTCGGCAAAGCAAAATAATCTATCAACAGAGTAAGGGGACAGATAACCTATTGAATGGGAGAAAATTTTCACAAACTCTGTATACAACAAAGGGCTAATATCCAGAATCTATAAGGAACTTAAATTAAGAAGCAAAAAATAAAAACCCATTAAAAATAGGCAAAAGACATGAACGGATACTTCTCAAGAGAAGACACACAAATGTCCAACAAACATATGAAAAAATGGTCCACATCAATAATCATTGGAGAAATGCAAATCAAAACCACAATGAGATAATATCTCATACCAGTTAGAAGGGCTATTATTAAAAAGTTAAAAAATAACAGATGCTAACATGGCTGTGGAGAAAAAGGAATGCTTATACACTTTTGGTGGGAATGTAAATGAGTTCAGTGATTGTGGGAAGCAATTTGGATATTTCCCAAAGAAATTAAATCACAGCTACCATTTAACACAGCGATCCCATTACTGAGTATATACCCAAAGGAAAATAGATCATTATACTAAAAGGACACATGCACTGGTATGTTCATTGCCACACTATTCACAATGGAAAGACATGGAGCCTACCTAGCTGCCCATAATGGTAGATCGCATAAAGCAAATGTGGCACATATACACCAGGGAATACTACACAGCCATAAAAAATGAAATCATGTCCTTTGCAGCAGCATAGATGGGGCTGAAGGCCATAATTCCAAGTGAATTAAAGCATGAGCAGAAAACCAAATACTACAAGTTCTTACTTACAAGTGGGAGGTAAACATTGAGCACACATGGACATAAACATAGGAACAGTAGACATTGCAGACTTCTAAAGGAGGGAGGGAGATGGGGAGATGGGTGCAAAAGCTACCTGTTGGGTACTATGCTCATTACCTGGGTGCCAAATACCCATTTAACAAACCTGCACATGTAGCCTCTGTATCTAAAATAAAAGTTGAAATTAAAACTTATAAAAATTTTAAAAACACAAAAACAACGTCACATATAATTTCTTTTCAGTCAAGTTCCACATTTGTTAATGTCTGTTTTTCTTTCAGTGCCTCTTGAATTCATCCCATGATCTGTATTTCAGTAGATCCCAGTCCACTGACTCTTTATGCAGATAATTTTCCTCAAAAGTATGGCTTTTGTTCTTTCTCTGGATACAGTTTTCACTATCTTCTGTTACTTAAAAAAATGTGGACAATGTCTTTTCTTGTTTCTTTTTACTTTGTATCTTTTTTATGGAACTAAGAGTCACAGAATTGATTACATCATAATCATTTGTTGTTCCCGATACACCGTTATTTTTCTGTAAGTGTTTCTGTTTTCTTCAACATTTTATTGTATTCATTTATATGTTTTATGTAAAAATTTGGTTACTCAATGTCTCCTGTGTGTCAGTCTGTTAAGCTCATTATTGACAAGGACTAATATTGCATCTTCAAGGTTAATAGTCCTTGAGCCTGAGAGAAACGTGGTTGGGGCTAGGGGAGAAGTATGCCGAGTAAAGAAAATAGAGTCAGGAAAGGAGGCATGACATGTACATAGAAAATGGGTAGTTTGTTTTGACTAAAGCATAACATGGGTTAAGGGAAGTAGGAAGAGGTCAGATTGTTAATGGCTTTGAATTCCAATTCAAATAGTTCGTAGTTTATTACATGGGAAGAACTTTCGTGCAAATAAATAACTTCTGTCACTTTTGAAATTTAGAAGAGTCTCATATCTGAAGCCACACTATGGTAGATGTATATGTGAGAGAGAAAAAAATAGGGATGGAGAGCCTGGAAGTGGTAAGATCTTAGCTGTTCAGAATTTTAAACACACATCTTTTTTGTGTTAGCTCGTGTTAAGGTTTATCCCATTGCCTGTAGAATACTTTTTTATCACAGTTATCCCAACACCTTCTTTTTTGATCTTTGTACGTTCACAGATACTTAGGTAAGAATAAACTTATTCCCCAGTGTTTGCTGATTATAAACATGTATCCGGAAGGGCAAGAACACACTGCGTCTACATAAATCTGCTGCAGCATCAAGAGGCTATTGGTATTCAGAATACTCACTTTGCTAGAACATTTAAAATGAAGTTATTTGTCTGTTGCTGCTTTTAAATGCTTTAATTGTCTTAAAATGCTTAATAGTTCGAATATGAAAATACCTGGAGAGCACTGGCAAGGATTGGTAGATACAACATACTTCCCTACCATGATTTATGGGAGTCAGGGCAAGTTTTTTTGTTTATTATCAGAAAAAAATGGATGTTATCCAAAAATGGATGATATCAAGTAGCATGTGAAGACTATTATTTTGGCAAATCCAGCATGGAAAGGTAGTTATCAATCTTTTTATTAATACAATTCTTTTTTGTAAAACAGAAATATATAGGAACATCACAATTGTACATCAAAATATATACAATTATTATTTGTCCATTAAAAATAAATACATACTTTTTTGAAAGTTTAATGTTGGATGCTGGCAACTTAAGAAGCTTTCGTATTTCTCACTCTTAAATGTTCATTTCTCTCTTGTATTCTCTTCATTACTTAGAGAATATAACTAAATTAAGGAAGAAGAATGTTATATTAGTCATGATGGGGTAGGTCATGCTGTGGTGAGAAACAACTCAAAGGTCTCGGTGACTTAAACAAAAGTTTATTTATTGCTTCTGATACACAGATACCTTGACTTTATTGTGTATTCAGCTTGCCATCATCCTCACTTGGGAATCCTGGTTGATGGACTCTTCTTTCTTTGAAACATCGCTTCTTATTCTGGCCAGCAGGAAGGGAACATGGCGATTTGTTCATGATATCTTTAAGCAGGTGTTGGCACCTACGGCCTGTGGATCAAATCGAGTTCACCATCTGCTTTGTTAAAACACAGCCACACTCGTTCACTTATGTCTTGTCTCTGGCTGTATTTTAACTGGAAGGGCAGAATGGAATTTTTGTGAGAGAGACTTTATGTGGCTCAGAAAGCCTTTAAAAACTTATTGTCTGGCCTGTCACAGAAGAATAAGTTTGCTAATCCCTTTCTTAAATGGTTCTTTCTAGAAGTAAACACACCATATTTAATCACATTTCCACATTCCACTGGCCAAATTAAGTCATGTGGCCAGGGCTCACTTCAATGAGGAAAGGAAGAACAATCATATTATGTGCCCTGCACAATGTGGATGGAACTTCTGACTACTGTACGTACTTGCTTTCTATATTTCATTTTCTCATTTTCTACCCTTCACACACTCTCTCACCTTATTTAACTGGCAGTTAATTCTTGTGTTCCCCTACTTTAGAATTTATTATACAGCATTGCAGTGATCTATTTGCTTTCCTGTATTCCTTCACTGGATCACACTATAAACTCCATGAAGGCAGGACTCCTGTTTGCCTCATTTACCACCTGCCTTATTTCTCAGCACCTATAGAAGAGCATTGCATTAGGCCCTCTATCAGAGCACCTTATTCCATTTCTTCAGTTTTACTACAGTTATTATCGATGTAATAGTTTTGTGTTTAGTATGTGAGAGGAAAATAAATTTTGGGATCCCCAAATGACTAAGCCAAAGGGAAAGTCAAGCTGGGAACTGGGTCAGGCAAACCTGCCTCCCACCTTATTCCTAAATAAGATAACTACAAAGATAAAAAAGCTACATACCTTCCTCACAATTTGCCCACAAGGAAATTCCTTGTGGTCCTCAAGACCTTTACACTAAAACATTTCTGTTTAATTTCACATTGGCAATGTAAATTAATGGCCTATCTTTACAGGTGTGGGATGAAGGACAGAACTCAAAACCATCCCTCTGCTCACCTGAGACAAATGCATATCTGAATACTTCCTCTGCCCTATTGTTTATGTAAAAATGCAGATTCATTGAGCCAGACTAAGGTGTGAGTGACTATTCCTCTATCCCTGACTCACATGCAAATTGTGTATTTAGTGAAAAGCTGATCAAAGACCCAAAAGAATGCCACCTTTTGTCTCTTATCTACCAATGACCTGGAACCCCTCCCCCTACTTCCTGGATAGGATGTCCTGCCTATCCAGACCCAACCAATGTACACATTCCACATGTTGATGGATGTCTCATGTCTCCCTAAAGTGTATAAAACCAAGCTGTACCCCAACCACCTTGGGCACATGTCATCAGGACCTCCTGAGGCCGTGTCATGACATGTCCTTGACCTTGGCAAAATAAACATTCTGAATTGATTGAGACCTGTCTCAGATACTTCTGGGTTCATGAGTAATTGATATTTGTACCCCCCACTAAACTCTAAGCTTTCTGTGGACAGGAACCATATTTATCTTGCTTGCTATGCATACCCAGTACCCTGCATAGTGCCTGCATATAATAGGCACTAGACATTTTTTAAATGAATGAGTGAATCACACTATAAATGGATATCCTATGCTGCTTTTGATTTAAAGACATGATCTTTTAATGAACTATCGAGGCAGGAGAATAGGGTCTGGAGGCAGGGAACCTAAAGACTTCTAGAACTCAATCAAATGGAAAAACCCTAACTTTCTAAGACCCAGTAAATAACTTTGTAACTCCACTTCAGGTATGATAGGAAACATCCTCTTCATTTGCATGGGGTGTACACCAAGTAAATAACTTTGAACTTTACTTTATCCTTGATATGATTTGGCTCTGTGTTCCCACCCAAATCTCATCTTGTAGCTCCCGTAATTTCCACATGTTGTCAGAGGGACCTGGTGGAATATGATTGAATCATGGTGGTGGGTCTTTCCCATGCTGTTCTCGTGATAGTGAATGGGTCTCACGAGATCTGATGGTTTCGAAAACAGGAGTTTCTCTGCACAAGCTCTCTCTTTGCCTGCCGCTATCCACGTAAGATATGACTTGCTCCTCTTTGTCTTCTGCCGTGATTGTGAGGCCTCCTCAGCCATGTGGAACTAAGTCCAATACACTCTTTCTTTGTAGATTGACCAGTCTTGGGTATATTTTTATCAGCTGCATGAAAATTGACTAATGCAATCCTCTTCATTTGCATAGGGTGTACACCAAGTAAATAACTTTGTAACTTCACTTCAGCCCCTTCATTTACATAGGACATATGCCATGTAAACGAATGGGAAACATCTAGAGGATATTTAAACCCTAGAAAATTCCGTAACTGGGCACTTGAGCTGCCTGCTTGGGCCCTCTCCCACCCTGTGGAGTGTGCTTCTGTTTTCAATAAATATCTGCTTTCGTTGCTTCATTCTTTCCTTGCTTTGTATGTTTTGTCCAATTCTTTCTTCAAAATGCCAAGGACCTGGACACCCTCCACCAGTAACACTATGAGGCCCTGTGTCGTGTTGTCCCTGCCTACTTCTCAAGATCTGTTCAGCACCATACCCTCCATTTCCAGCCTACTTTTACTTTCCTGCCAAATGGTCTTTACAAATGATTTCCCTTTTGCTTAGAATGCCACCACTTCAGATAGATAACTTCTACCTATCTTTCTTTTCTCAGTTCCTATATCATTTCCTCATGGAACCCAGTCATTGCTAATTAGGCCAAGTGTCCCTTAGGGCCTCCACAACATAATATATTTCTTCTATACGGAGACTTATCACAATTGCATTTTTTTTTCACATATTTTTTCACATAATTATTCCTTTTTTGGTTAATGCTTGTGTTGCTCTACTACACTGTACTATGCCTCATTTTGCTAATCATTGCATCTATAGTGTCTAGCATAGAATTTTGCACATAGCACTTTTTCAATACCTTTTCTTAAATAAGTACATGTATGCAAATTTATAAAAGAGCCTTACATGATTTGAAAAGCAGGAAGTTTTCATATTTCCCTCAGTGGAGTAGTTGTGAGGATTATGAACAATCTATGTTAGATGCCTGGCACATATTATGCATTCAGTTAATGATAGCTGCTTTACTATTATTGTTTTTCATTGTCCCTTTTACATATTCAATAATATTAGTTGGATATGAAACTCTAGAGTACAAATGAAGAGGAGGAGGAGGAGGAGGAGGGGGAACAGAAGAGGGGAGAGGAGGAAGAAGAAACAGTAAAATTTTCTGCAAAATAAAGTAAAGAAAGCCTGGTCCTGATCACTCACAGAACACACCAGAACCTTCCAGTTCAGCTGAAGGGCATAGTTAGCTGTATTTTGCTCTCTTCAGACTTAGGATAAACCTAAGAGACTTACCTATAGAATGAGGTATATTTATAATAAAATCTATTCTGTCTATTCATTGGGTATCATTGATTGAAGAAATCAGAAATTTTCTTGTAAATAGGCATGTGGGGAAAATGTGTCATATTTGGGAGCAGTGGGTTTCTGTTCTTGCTTTAACTCCAGTACTGATGAAGCTGTGTGTGGCAACTAATGACCATTTTCCCTACTCCGTTGCTAGTAGAAGTCTGGCTTTGTTATGACAGCACCTTTTCTCTTTCCCTGTACTATCATTGCCTTACTGGTTTGATCATTTTCCTGTGATGATGTGATATTTGGAGATAAAACAGCTATGTTGTGACCATTAGGTGACAAGCTTGAGGACAAAAAGCTCACACACTAAGAGGAACGTGACAGAATCATGGAAATAATATGGGTTCCTAATGACATGATGGAACTGCCAAACTAACCCTGGAATCACCAACCCTCAGACCTCTTGGTGAGAAAATTAAATGCTTCCCATGTATACACTTGCTTAAATTCGGTGTTTTGTTCATTGTAGCCCCTCAAATATAAATGTACAAATCCTGCTCTTGCCACATATAAGTATTAATCATTTTCTCTTTCAGGTCTTTGGTAACAAAGACATAATAATAGTATCTTCTTCTGAAGATTAATTTGTGTAATGTCTTTGTAGAGGAATGGCCCCACCATAGCATGCTAGTGACCTTGCATTCTTCTACATAGCTCACGTAGGCAAAGGCAACTGCAGTTTAACCTGAGCCTTGGCAGAACACTCTGTAATCCTCCCAGGAACGTGGAGAGATGGGCAGTCTCGTGAATGCTGTCCTAAGTTCCTTTCTCATCCTCCTCAGTTCTTGTGGGAGTCTGCAATAAGATAGCTTGTCATCTATGTCTCTGGTTCCAATGGGGCATGGGACTTTCCAACTTGCCCTGCCTTCTTAGGGCACAGCTGCAAACTTCCGTGTAAGTGTAGAGAACTGTTTGCTTCCTTAATGATAGAGTGAACCATCCCTTGGGTCCTCTGGCCCTTCAGGTTCAGTGTCATCTCCTGGGTACTGAATCTATTTAGGCTTGTTGTCTTCTTACCGTTCAGATCTATGGAAGTGTGGCAAGCCAAATAGCATTAGCCACGATGCTGCTGTTTATGGATGCTTGCCTGGCGCAGAGTAAGAACTCAGTGCTAGCTAGTTGTAGAGCAGTACTACTAATATTATTACAGCTATGTTACTGAAACTGTTTCTCATCTGTAAATGAGGATCACATGGAAAGTGTTTTAAGCTCTTAAGCGCCATCTACACATAAGATAGTAATATTTCATTAACTCTTCTTAGGTCACTAGAGGCATAGTTTTTTTCAGTTGGATTTGTGACTTAAGGAAATACTATCTAATTTAAATATTAAACACTATCTGATTTTATCACTGAAGAGAATTTCATACCATTCCATAAAGCCCCACGTCATGTGCCTTATGATTATAGTCACATTGAAAGCTTTTATCATAACTATTGACCTTTCTTCTGACATCAGCAATACATGGGTGTTCTGGTTTGTTGAAATTGACTCAAGTTAAAAAACAATCCTATATGAGAAAGCAGTTGATCCTTCTAACCTGTGCTTCTAGTTCTAACACTGAATCCAAGTTTCAGGGAAAAAAATATTGTAGACTGTCTGCACCAAGACTATGAACAAAGCAGAAATTGAAAAATTCTTTCAAAGTAAGTGATTACTATGACAAAACTACCATGGAACATCTTTTAGATGAAAGTTCAGTGTCCTTTGAGACAAAACCTTCATGTGAAAGATGATATTACCTATCAGAATATTGGGTTCAAAGCCTTTACTTTTTTCTTATTTGAACGAAGAATCTATAATTCTACTTTAAAGAACAATATCTATTTTTTCTAATATTCAGAATGATATCTTTTATTTACATTTTTTGCATATTTATAATTTTATTTAAAGTGGAAAGCTAACCTTGTAGGCAAGAATGAAGAGAGCAATGGATAAAAATAGAATAACAGGTGGCTGCTTTTTTGTATACTGCTCTGTGTTTTCTGGGAAATTTGTGTTATTCAGTTATTTCAGCAATATGTTATCTTTATCAAATGTATTTTACTTGGAGACAAATGTTTATATCTTTAAGGATGTTTCTTTTCTTTGATTAAAAAGTCCCTCTCCGTCCAAGAATGAAAAAAAAAATTCTTATCACTAGGAATTTGATGTTCTGCAAAGAATACAGTTTTGTCAGCAATAAAATGATGCATTTCATATTAAGTGTATGCTTTTGCAGCTCACAAAGCAAGCACAATGGTTTTTGTCAGTGAGACCAAGGTGAGTGCTGTTCATAAATTTTTAATTCACTAATTCATTCACTATTATTTTTACACCACTAAGTGACTAACATTAGCAATTAGTCCAAATTTAATATTAACGGTGGGGAGAGGTATGAATACAGACAATAAAGCACCGGCTATGAAGTTAGAATCATATCTTTTAGTGTTTGTGTGATTATTATTTGAGTTTTCTCTCTTTATTCGTCAATGTGGAGTATAATACTACCAGATTTTCTAATGTTACAACTATCCTTGTACTCTCTGGATATGTACAGCATGTGTGTGTGTATATATATAATTAGTTTAGAATTTTAAAGTTAATTTTCATTTAATATGTTTAATACATTATGTTTAGGTAAGAATTTTGCTTCTATGTTTGAAATATTGACCTGGAATCCTGTGATTTTTCTTCTGCTGTCTTGTTAGGTTTTGGTATTAGGTTTATCTTACCCTCATTAAATTGTTCCCCCTTTTTGAATTCTCTATAAAAGAAGTTACGTAATATGGGAATCAAATGTTCTTTGAATATATCTAGTTTACACCTGTATAACTATCCAAGTCTGAGTGTGTACGTGAAAGGAACACAAAAAAAGAGTATGATTTTTCAGGACTGATTCAATTTAATGTTTATAGGTATATTTAAGCTTCTGTCTTTTCTTGTCAGTGTTGAATTATATTGTTCAAGGAGACGGCCTATTTATATAAGGTTTAGACAGTTATAGGCGTACAGTTGATTATAATATCTGATCATTATTTTTTCAATAACTGCTGTATTTGTAGTCATGTCTCCTTTACATGTTTAATACTGTTTTGTTATTGATGGCAGAGATTTTTCTATTTCATTAGTCTTTCCAAAATTTTGTTGTTAGCTTTGTTGATCCTATTTTATCATTTTTTTCTATTTCATTATTTCTGTCCTCTTTGTTTCACTCCATTCTTTTGGGGATTATTTGATTGATATTTAATAAATCTTAAGTTAGAGAAAAGTCTTGTGAGTCTTCAGCATTTCTTTCCTTACACATAATTAGTTAAGTTAATGTTTTCTCCTGGATATTTGCTTTAGCTTCATTGCATTCCACAAGTTTTGAAATGTAACATTTTCATTTGATGTGTAGTATTTTTATTAAGCTCTAATGATTATCTGATTTCCATTGTAATTTTTTTTTTTTTGCACAGGAGGCATTTAGAAGCATATTTAAAAATTACCTAATGTCTTGAGTGTTTTATTAAGCCTTTTTTGTTGATCTTTAACCCGATTGCATTCTGATAAAGGAATGTGGTCTGTATAATGATCCTTGAAAATTTGCTGGGACTTACTTTATTCCCTCTTGCCTGGTCAATTATTATATGTGCTCCATATGTACAAGAGAACAAGGTATCTTGTCTAATATAATTGGGGCACAGTTTTACATATGTTCCTTAGTTGAACCTTTTCAACTCTTATTTCAAAACTGCACTCTTAATAACTACCAGACAATATCTAGTGTTGGTGCAAATTTGCACTGATGGGGATTCTCATATATGGCCCATGTGATTGTATAAACTGGTAAATCCATCTTGAAAAACAGTTTATATATTATTCAGTAAAGTTGAAAAGATACATATATATATAGTTTAGAAATTTCACTCTAGAGAAATTTCACTATACATAAATATGTAATATGTGCATTTATGGGTGCATGTGAGTTGTTGCATGCGTGGAATGTGTAACGATCAAGCCAGGGCATTTAGGGTATCCATCACCTTGCGTGTTTATCATTTTTATGTGTTGGTATCGTTTCAAGTCCTTCCTTCTAGTTACTTTGAAATATACGTAATATTGTGGATCAGGTAGTGCATGGTATGCAGTGTGAGCTCTCTTCCTGGAGCAATGCCTTTTCGTGGTCTCCAGACAGCTTCTTATGTTAGTCTTGGGACTCCTATGGGTCTAGGACCTTTCCTGTGGCTGGAATGCAGGAGTCTGCAGTGGGAATGTAGGCCACTGGAAGTCACTCACTTACCTTTTCCTCACCGTGAGAGAACCTCTCCAGGGTCCCAGCTGATTCCAGCCAAAAAGGCTGTCTCACTTCCCCACTTCCCTTTTCTTCCTTGTTTTAGGTGCTGCCTGTCATTTCTCTGTTGAATTCCAGTGTTCACTCTTAGATGATCTATTTAAAGTGTGATTATCTACTCACTGTTTCGGTTCTTCTTTGTGGAGGAGGGAAGCACCCGATGCCTCTATTCAGCCATCTTGAAGCAACTCCAATGTGGATAACTCTTAAAAAAAAATATTGAAAGAGAGAAACCAGATACAATACAAACATAGAATGTGATTAGGTTTATAAAAGAAAGTACATGCCAAACTAAACTATTGTTTATAGAAATATATTTATGTTAAAAAGCTAAATAAAGGCAACAAATAGGTTTTGATAAGCATTAACATAGTTGTTAGTAAAGAGAAATTTGGAGAAATTTGAAAGGATTGTGATTTTTAAGAAATAGATGGAGTCTTCTGGGATACTGGTAAGGTTCTATGTATTGATTTGGGTGGTGATTACATTGATGTTTATACCATTTGCTTAATATTACATAGTATGCAGCATTAGTATTTTGTTATATGTCACAGTAAAATAAAGTTAAATACATAATGAGACAGAGAATGAGATGTATGACAAAATTAAAGCAGTATGTGAGTACCATGAAGGACTGTGTATGTACATGTATACTGTGTGACACAGAGTGGTCAACCCAAGTGTCTATTGATTGGTGAACAGAAAAACAAAATGCAGTATACTCCTACAATGGGATATTATTGAGCATTAAAAAGGAGGGAAATTTTTACACATGCCACAACACACATTAGTCTTGAATATGTTAGCCAGTCACAGGAGCAAAAATATTATATGATTCCACTACGAAGTACCTACAGTAGTCAAATTCATAGAGTAAGAAAGTAGAAGAATGGTGGCCAGGGGCTAGAGGGAGGGGGCTACAGGGGATTTAATGTTTAATGGGTACAGAAATTTTTTCGGAAGATAAAAATGTTCTGGAGATGGATGGTGGCAACAGTTGCTCAGTAATGTGTATGTATTTAATGCCAAGAAAATGTAGACTTAAAACGTTATTTTATTTCTTTTGTTTTGTTTCGTTTTGTTTTTGTTTTTTCTGAGACAGAGTCTCGCTCTGTCACCCAGGATGGAGAACAGTGGCGCAATCTCAGCTCACTGTAACCTCTGCCTCCCAGGTTCAAGCAATTCTCGTGCCTCAGCCTCCCAAGTAGCCAGGACTACAGGCATGTGCCACCATGGCCAGCTAATTTTTGTATTTTCAGCATTTTTAGTGAGTCACCATACCCGGCTCACTTACGATGTTTTAAATCATAAATTTTATGTTAGGTATATTTTACCACCATAAAAATAAGCAAATAAACAAAAAAGGCAAGTGTTTATCAGAGACCTGTAGAAAGTGGAGGATGGAACCAAGTGGATAGGTATGGAAAGAACATTTCAGGCAGAGAGAACCGTGAAGATAAATACTAAGGAGAAGATGAGAGTGTGTTTGGCATATCCAAGAATAGATAGCAAAGATATCACTAGAGCTGGAAAAGAGTAAGGAAAGGATAAAGTGATATGAGATTAGGTCAGAGGGTAAGAAGGTGCAAGGACAAGTAGGGTCTTTGATGGTCCTTGTAGATGGGAAGACATTGAAGGGTGTCAAGTAAGGAATTGGTGTGACTTGACTTACTTTTTAGAAAGATTACCCTGGATGCATGTTAAGGAAAGATTATAGCAGGAAAGGCAGAAGCAGAAAGACCAGTGGTGATGGTCATTTTTTTTTTGTTGGTGGTGGTAGGTGGTTTTTTGTTTTGTATTGTAGAAGATTATTACAGTGTTTTTATGTTGGTGAGGATGAGTGACATTCTGTGTACTTTATAATCCATCTTCAGAAATCTTCAATTTGTTTTAGTTCACCTGTCCATTGAAACTTGGCCCTTTATTTTCAAAGATGTGTAAAACGTATTTTCCTTCCTGTGTTATTCCTTTTTAATTTCTTCAAATAATTTAATTATACTACTTTTTTGTTTGTTTTCTGACTCTTGTTCATGGTGGCTTTGTTATAAATATGCTTTGTAAATATGAGTTGGGATCTTATATTTAGCAGGGAGTTATAGCAACCCCAAGAGCACTGGCTTGAAGATGTTTTCATTCATGGAGAATTTGCATTTGCTTCTACTCACTACTCTAGGATCAAAAACAATCAATCTAGACTCCTTAAGTTGATTGCTAGCTTGGAGTCCCCAAAACTGCAAGAATTTCCCGTTTAAGTATCGTAAACAAATATAAAAGTTTCCCTTATTATATTTTTCCCTGCATATTTTGTTTGCCATATTGATTTTTATATAAATTTAAAGGAGGTACAACTGCAGTTTTGTTACATGGATATATTGCATAGTTCTAAAGACTGGGCAATTAGTGTAACCATCACCCAAATAATATACATTGTACCCATTAAGTAATATCTCATGTGTCACTCCCTCCTACCTTCCTACTTTTCTGAGTCTCCAATGACTATTATTCAACTTTGTACGCCCATGTGTACACATTATTTAGCCCACAGTTACAAGTGAGAACATACGATAACTGACTTCCTGAGTTGTTTCACTTCCGATAATGGCCTCCACTTCCATTCATGTTGCTGCAAAAGACAGCATTTCCTTCTTTTTTTATGGCTGAATAGGACTCAATTGTGCATATATACCATATTTTCTTTATCCAATTATCCGTTGATGGATACTTAAGTTGATTCCTTATCTCTGCTATTATGAATAGTACTGCTAAAAAATATGAGAGCAGATATCTTTTTGATATATTAATTTTTATTCCTTTGGGTACATATCCAATAGTGGAATTGCTAGATCAAATGGTAGTGCTATTTTTAGTTCTTTGAGACATCTTTATGCTGTTTTCCATAGAGGTTGTACTAATTTACATTCCCAGTAACAGTTTGTATTTGTTTTCACACTGCTAATAAAGACATATCCAAGACTGGGTCATTTGTAAAGAATGAAAGGTTTAATGGACTCACAGTTCCACATGGCTGGGGAGGCCTCACAATCATGGCAGAAGGCAAAGAAGAAGCCAAGTCACATCTTAACATGGTAGCAGAGAAGAGAGGAAATGAGAGCCAAGTGAAAAGGGAAACCCCTTATAAAATCATCAGATCTTGTGAGACTTATTCACTACCATGAGAACGGTATGGGGAAAACCACCCGTATGATTCAGTTATCTCCCACCCAGTCCCTCCTACAGCATATGGGAATTATGGGATCTGCAATTCAAGATGAGATTTGGGTGGGGGCACAACGAGACTATATCACAGTGTATAATCATTCCCTTTTTCTCTGCATCCTCACCAACATCTGTTATTTTTTGTCTTTTTAATATTATCTATTCTGACTGGTATAAGGTGCTGTCTCATTGTGGCTTTAGTTTGTATTTCACTAATCATCACTGGCGTGCATTTACTCACATGCTTTTTGGGTGTTTGTATATCTTCTTTTGAAAAAATGTGTATTCATATCCTTTTACCCACTTCTTAATGGAACGATTGGGTTTTTCTGTTGAGTTGTTTGATTTCCTTGTAAATTGTGTATATCAATACCCAGTCAGATGCATAGTTTGCAGATATTTTTCTCATTCTGCCAGCTGTCTACTTTGTTGATTTTTTTTGCTTTGCAGAAAATTTTTAGTTTAAGTACTGTTTGTCCATTGTTACTTTTGTTCCCTGTGCTTTTGAGGTCTTAGTTATTAATTATTTACCCATACCAATGTCCAGAAGAGCTTTCTCTACATTTTCTTCTAGTATTTTTATAGTTTCTCATCTTACATTTAAGTCTTTGATCCATCTTGAGTAGATTTTTGTATATAGTGGGAGAGAGGAGTCCAGCTCCATTCCTCTACATATGACTATCCAATTTTCCTAGAACCTTTTATTCTAAAAGGTATCCTTTCCCTAGTGTATGTTTTTGTCAACTTTGGCAAAGATCATGTGATTGTAGATATGTGGCTTTGTTTTTCCTCTGTTCTCGTCCATTGGTCTGTATGTCTGTTTTTATATAAGCACCATGTTCTTTTGGTTACCATGGCTTTGTAATATAATTTGAAATCAGGTAATGTGATGCCACCAGCTTTGTTCTTTATGCTTAGAATCACTTTGGCTGTTCAGGCTCTTTTACACAATTTCATACTAATTTTAGGATTGTTTTTTCTAATCTTGTGAAAAATAATGTTGGTATATTAACAGGGATTACAAAGAATCTCTTTGTTGCTTTGGACAATATGATCATTTTAACAGTATTAATTCTTCCAATCTATACATATGAAACATTTTTTCATTTGTTTTATCTATAAATTTTTTCATCAATTTTATGTAGTTTTCTTGTAGAGATCTTTCATTATCTTGATTAAATATATTTCTAGGTATTTTTCATTGCTATTATAAATGATATTACCTTCTTGATTTGCTTCTAAGCTTGATAGCTATTAGTGTATAGAAATGCCAAAGATTTTTGTACATTAATTTTGTATTCTGAAAGTTGACTGAATTCAATTTTTAAAATTTTATTTTAAGTTCCGGAGTACATATGCAGGATGTGCCAGTTTGTTACGTAGGTACATGTGTGCCATGGTGGTTTGCTGCACCTATCAACCCATCACCTAGGTGTTAAGCCCGGCATGCATTAGCTAGTTCTCCTGATGTTCTCCCCCACCTCACCCTCCCCTGACCAGCCCTAGTGTGTGTTGTTCCCCTCCCTGTGTCCATATGTTCTCATTGTTGAGCTCCCATTTGTAAGTGAGAACATGTGGTGTTTGATTTTCTGTTCCTGCATTAGTTTGCTGAGGATAGTGGCTTCCAGCTCCATCCATGTCCCTCCAAAGGACATACTCTCATTCCTTTTTATGGCTGCATAGTATTCCATGATGTATATGTAGCACATTTTCTTTATCCAGTCTACCATTGATGACCATTTGGATTATTCCATGTCTTTGCTATTGTGAATAGTGCTGCGATGAACATACCCATGCATGCATCTTTATAATAGAATGATTTATATTTCTTTGGGTATATACCCAGTCATAGGATTGCTGGGTCAAATGGTATTTCCAGTTCTAAGTCTTTAAGGAATCGCTACACTGTTTCCACAGTGGTTGAATTAATTTACATTCCACCAACAGTGTAAAGGCACTCCTATTTCTCTGCAACCTCTCTAGCATCTGTTGTATCTTGACTTTTTAATCATCACTATTCTGACTGGTGTGAGATGGTATCTCATTGTGGTTTTGATGTGCATTTCTTTGATGAACAGTAATGTTGAGCTTTTTTCATGTTTGTTGGCTGCATGTATGTCTTCTTTTAAAAAGTGTCTGTTCACATTCTTTGCCCACTTTTTGATGGGGTTGTTTTTTTCTTGTAAATTTGCTTAAGTTCCTTGTAGATTCTGGATATTAGACCTTTGTCAGATGGATAGATTGCAAAAATTTTCTCCCATTCTGTAGGTTGCATGTTCACTCTCATGATAGTTTCTTTTGCTGTACAGAAGATCTTTAGTTTAATTAGATCCCATTTGTCAATTTTTGCTTTTGTTACAATTGCTTTTGGTGATTTCATCATAAAATCTTTGCACATGCCTATGTCCTGAATGGTATTGCCTAGATGTTCTTCTAGGGTTTTTGTAGTTTTGGGTTTTACACTTAAGTCCTTAATCCATCTTGAGTTAATTTTTGTAAAAGGAAGGGGTCTAGTTTTAATTTTCTGCATATGGCTGGCCAGTTCTCCCAGCACCATTTGTTAAATAGGGAATCCTTTCCACATTGCTTGTTTTTGTCAGGTTTGTCGACGATCAGATGGTTGTAGATGTGCAGTTTTATTTCTGAGTTCTCTATTCTGTTCCGTTGGTCTATGTGCCTGTTTTTGTACCATTGCCATGCTGTTTTGGTCACTGTAGACTCGTAGTATAATTTGAAGTTGGGTAGTGTGATGCCTCCAGCTTTGTCCTTTTTGCTTAGGATTTTCCTGGCTGTACAAGCTCTTTTTTTGTTCCATAAGTATTTTAAAACAGTTATTTTCTAATTCTGTGAAGAATGTCAATGGTAGTTTAATGGGAATAGCATTGAATCTGTACATAGCATTGGGCAGTATTGGCCATTTTTACAGTATTTATTCTTCTTATCCATGAACATGGAATTTTTTTTAATCTGTCTGTCCTCTCTGATTTCCTTGAGCAGTGGTTTGTAGCTCTCTTTGAACAGATCCTTCACTTCCCTAATGAACTGTATTCCTAGGTATTTTATTCTGTTTGTAGCAATTGCGAATGAGAGTTAATTCATGATTTGGCTCTCTGCTTGTCCGTTGTTGGTGTATAGGAATGCTTGTAATTTTTGCACATTGATTTTGGATCCTTAGACTTTGCTGAAGTTGTTTATCAGCTTAAAAAGCTTTTGGGCTGAGTTGATGGGGATTTCTAGATATAGGATCATGTTATCTGCAAACAAAGACAATCTGACTTCCTCTCTTCATATTTGAATACGCTTTATTTCTTTCTCTTGCCAGATTGTCCTTCCTAGAACTTCCAATACATTGCTGAATAAGAGCGGCGAGAGAGGGCATCCTAGTCTTGTGCCAGTTTTCCAAGAAGAATGCTTCCAGCTTTTGCCCATTCAATATAATATTGGCTGTCAGTTTGTCATAAATGGCTCTTATTATTTTGAGCTATGTTCCTTCAATACCTAGTTTATTGAGAGTTTTTAACATGAGGAAATGTTGAATTTTATTGAAGGCCTTTTCTACGTCTGTTGAGATAACCATGTGGCTTTTGTCTTTAGTTCGGTTTAGGTGATGAATTATGTTTATTGATTTGCATATGTTGAACCAGCCTTGCATCTCCAGGATGAAGCTGACTTGATCATGGTGGATAAGTTTTTTGATGTGCTACTGAAGGTTCGGTTTGCCAGTTTTTTATTGAGGATTTTTGCATCGATGTTCATCAGGGATATTGACCTAAAGTTTTCTTTTCTTGTTGCGTCTCTGCCAGATTTTGGTATCAGGATGATACTGGCCTTATAATATGAGTTAGGGAGGAGTCCCTCCTTTTCAATTGTTGGAATAGTTTCAGAAGAAATGGTACCAGCTCGTCTTTGTACCTCTGGTAGAATTCAGCTGTAAATGCATCTGGTCCTGGGCTTTTTTTGGTTGGTAGGCTATTTATTATTGCCTCAATTTCAGAACTTGTTATTGTTCTATTCAGGAATTCAACGTCTTTCCAGCTCAGTCTTGGGAGGGTGTATGTGTCAAGGGATTTATCAATTTTTTTTCTATATTTTCTTGTTTATGTACATAGAAGTGTTTATAATATTCTCTGATAGTTACTTGTATTTCTGTGAGGTCAGTGGTGGTATCTCTCTTATCATTTCTTATTGTGATTTTTTATTTTAACCTTCTCTCTTTTCTTCTTTATTAGTCTAGCTAGTAGTCTATCTATTTTATTGATTTTTTTTCCAAAAAAACCAGCTCCTAGATTTGTTATCCTTTTGAAGGGTTTTTCATGTCTATATATTCTTCAGTTCCACTCTGAGCTTGGTTATTTCTTGTCTTCTGATAGCTCTGCAGTTTGTTTGCTTTTAGTTCTCTAGTTCTTTTAGTTGTGATGTTAAGATGTCAATTTGAGATCTTTCCAGCTTTCTGATGTGGGCATTTAGTGGTATAAATTTTCCTCTTAACACTGTTTCAGCTGCATCCCAGAAATTCTGATATGTTGTCGCTTTGTTCTCATTAGTTTCAAAGAACTTCTTGATTTCTGCCGTAATTTCATTGTTCACCCAGAAGTCATTCAGGAGCAGGTTGTTCAATTTCCATGTAGTTGTGTGGTTTTGAGTGAGTTTCTTAATATTGAATTCTGATTTCATTGTGCTGTGGTCTGAGAGACTGTTTATTATAATTTCAGTTCTTTTTGCATTTGTTGAGGCATGTTTTAAGATGAGTGATGATTATGCCTGCAGAGTTAGTGAAGGCAATACTAGACAGAACTCTGAAACAGGCTCAACATTACAGCAGCTGGGCGTGGAGGGGAGAGGAGAATGTTGGATAGTTTGTGGGATCCAGATCCCAGTCTGTTAGTGCACTAGTGTGAACACTCAAAATGGGTCTCCAACACTACCTTTAACATTTTCTTGACCTAGACAACATTTGATGCTGTTCTCATTGGTTTTTATTATAGGCAGTCATTCTCAGTTAGAAAATGGAAACACCATGCCAACTAACTAAAAGCTTCCAAAGCAACGAAGAAATAGCACATTTTATTCACTTTGAGGTCATAGCCTAGATAACACTTCTGTGGAGTGGGCTCTTTGACCTTTTGACTAACTATCAAGAGTCTGTGAAGAGGGTTGGATAAAAATGTCAAGAACCCTAGTTCAGACCGGAAAACTGTGAGATTTCACTTTTGCCTATCATATGCCACATATCACAGCCTCATATGCCACTACTCTTCCACTTGTACTTGCTCATTGTGATGAGCCTTTGAGTCCTTTCAGTTTCTTAAGTGTACCAAGTTGTTTCCCATCTCAGGACTTTCTCATGCTATTCTATCTGACTTAAGCACTCTTTCTTTCATTTTTGTTTTCCAAACTCTTAATCATCATATAAGTCTCAACCTCGATGTCATTCACTAAGGAATAACCTGACTACCTAATTTCAAGTGTGTTCCCCAATTCCATGATTCTCTGTCAGAGCACCCTGTCTCATTCATTCACAACATGTCTAGCAGTTCATAATGATCTGTTTGTGTAGATATGTGTTAAATGACTATCTCCTCTACTAGACTCTAAGCTTCATGAGGGCAGTGGTAATAACGATTTTATAATTCTGTTTCTAACGCACACAGTACCTGGTAGGTGCTGAATAAATATTTGGGTTTTTTTTTGTTTTGTTTTGTTTTGTTTCATTTTGTTTTGTTTTGTTTGAGACGGAGTTTCACTCTTGTTACCCAGGCTGGAGTGCAGTGGCACGATCTTGGCTCACAGCAACCTCCACCTCTTGGATTCAAGCAATTCTCCTGCCTCAACCTACCAAGTAGCTGGGATTACAGGTGCCTGCCACCATGCCTGGCTAATGTTTTGTATTTTTAGTAGAGATGGGGTTTCACCATGTTGGCCAGGCTGGTCTTGAACTCCTGACCTCAGGTGATCCACCCACCTTGGCCTCCCAAAGTCCTGGGATTACAGGCGTGAGCCACTGTGCCCAGCAAATATTTGTTAAATGAGGGAACTTTAAATTCAATTCAGTGATAAAGCTCATTGATGTTTATTTGACTCCAACTGTTGCCCCTCTCCTACTTCCAAAAGAAAAGAGGCCCTCAGATTTGGAAAAATAAAATTATAATATAATAAATTAAACTGTATCCTTTTCCTTTCACCTAGATCCAATATATTGGAGAAAGTGCTCATAAAATCTGATACAGAATCTATCTCAAGAAATATTTCCCACCCCTTAAATTTGTCCCCTTAATTGAGGAGTTGACTTCATGGTGAATTACTCCAAATAGGTAAGTGTCTGAAAGTTCTAATACTATTTAAACTGTCCTAAAGCATTAAAAGTGGAAGGAGAGCTGCCAATTTCTTTAGTAATTGTCAAAATGCTGAGAATCTCCCCAAAAAAAAGCTAACTAAAAGAAAATCCCAGAAGATATTAATGTATAAATCCTAAATAAAGTATTAGTAGCACGATCCAGTGTCATTAAAAGATTAATATACCACAACTAGGATTACTCAATTCTGAGAATGCATTAACATATTTACATAATTTATGCTAATAGGTCAGTTCACATTTTTTTTTTCACCGGTGGTGACATAGAAATAGATGGACACTTCCTAATATGCTGAATTGTGCAATGTGAAATACTGGAAATGTTCTCACTAAAATCAGAAATGAGACAATAATGACAGCTATCATGTTTTTGAAATAGCAAATAGATAAGAGAATAAAATAAATAGACATATTAAAAAAGAGAGTAGAAAATAATCATCATATACACATGATAGAAATATATACCATGTGGGCTGGGTGTGGTGGCTCACGCCTGTAATCCCAGCACTTTGGGAGGTCAAGGCGGGCGGATCACCTGAGGTCGGGAGTTGAAGACCAGCCCGACCAACATGGAGAAACCCTGTCTCTACTAAAAATACAAAATTAGCCAGGCATGGTGGTGCATGCCTGTAATCCCAGCTACTCGGGAGGCTGAGGCAGAAGAATCACTTGAACCCGGGTGGTGAAGGTTGTGGTGAGCTGAGATTGTGCCATTGCACTGCAGCCTGGGCAGCAAGAGCAAAAACTCCGTCTCAAAAAAAAAAAAAAAAAAAAGAAAAGAAATATATATCATGTATATATAAAAATCCAAAATAGAAACCAACTGGAAAACTGCCAGAGAAAGAGAGAATTTTATATGTTGATTGATTACAAAGTTAATATATAAAAATCTATGGTTTTCCTACCTATAAATGGTAAGTATTTAGAAAATACAATGGATCAAAACATGCTCTTTCCCATAGCAGCAAAATGATAAAAGGGAAAAAACCCCCAAATAAACACAGTGTACAGAAACTATAGAGAAAATGCAAGTAGCAACATATTTTCTAATAAGAAATTGGCAAAAATTAAACAGTATCATTTGGAAATTTTGAAATGCTTTTTATGTAATTCCTAGAATACAGGAGTAACCCAAACTTTATTCTTGGACTTCATAAGATACCACGAGAATTAATTACACTGCAGTTTAAAACAAACCATTTGATATATTCTGTAGTTAGAGAAAAATCAATAGCTTTGAATATTCTTATTTTAATACAAGAAGACTTGAAAATAAATATCCAATTCAGGAAGCTAGGAAAAAATAAATTTAAGGATAGCAGGAAGTAAGATTTGAAAAAAGATACCACAGCAATACATTACATTGAATGATCAATAGAATAAAACTGTGGGATCAGTAAATGGTAGGATTTGAGTTTTGCAAGGAGCAATAAAAACAAGTTAATGAATAAGTTGAAGCACTAACAGTGAAAGAATAGAGATATATAAGATTACGTATTTTTAAAGTTTGATTTTGTAGCTATAAATAGAACATAATAATAGTTATATATTAATTATTCATCACTTTTTAAAGTGACACAATGGAAATTGGACATATAAACAGTTTAATAGAATGTAACTGGTATTTGCTTACATTAATATATCTTGATTTAAGGATAGAGAAAAATTAAAGTGTTTGTCTTTCTGTGACTGGCTTATTTCACATCACATTATACATATATATATATCTCCCATTTTCTTTATTCATGTATGCTGTTTACATATTTTGGCTCTTTTGAATAATGCTGCAATGAATACAAGAGACCAGATATCTCTTTAAGATTCTGATTTCAAATATTTTGGGTATATACTCATAAATGAAGTTGCTATGTCATATGTGATATGGTTTGGCTGTGTCCTCACCCATATCTCATCTTGAATTCCCATGTGTTGTGGGAGGGACCCAGTGGGAGGTAATTGAATCATGGGGGCAGGTGTTTCCCCTGCTGTTCTCATGATAGTAAATAAGTCTCACAAGATCTGATGGTTTTGAAAATGGGAGTCTCCCTGCACAAGCTCTCTTCTCTTGTCTACCACCATGTGAGCCATGCCTTTCACCTCTCACCTTCCACCATGATAGTGAAGGCTTCCCAGCCACAGTGGAACTGTAAGTCCATTAAATCTCTTTCTTTTGTAAATTGCCCAGTCTCAGGTATGTCTCTATCAGCAGCATGAAAATGGACTAATATAATATGGTAATTCTATTTTTAATTTTTTGAGGAACCTCCACACTGTTTTCTATAGAGGACTGATAATTCATTGTGCTCTGGCTCACCCCTTAATTCTTTCTTTTCTCAAACTCCCCCTCTCTTCCTCCACACAGACATAAAGGCCATTTGTGGTCCTAATAAATGAAAGAATTGAACTGTTTCTTGTCACAGTCATCCATACCATATTGACATATCCATTCAAATATATAGATACTCTTAATTTAAATAATGCTTCATTTGTTGGAAAAATTCATAAACATATAATACAGAGACTATGTGGTATCCAGAATAATGGCTTCCCAAAGATGTCTACACCGTAATACCTAGAACCTATAAGTATGTTAATCTATGTAGCAAAAGGGACTTCATAGATGTAATTAAGTTTACAAACATTAAAAGAGAAAGGTTAGATAATCCTATTGGGTCTACGAACTTTCTCCCACTGGTGGCAGAAGAGATGAGGCTAAAGAAGTCACAGAGATTCTAAGCATGAGAAGGACTTAATCCACTTTAAAGATAGTGGAAGGGGGCCACAGCCAAGATGTATGGTTGACCTTTTGAAGCTGACAGCCACTCCCAGCCAAGACACAGCATTGAATTGGGGATTCAGTTCTATAAGCACAAATAACTAAATTCTGCCAACAGCCTCAAGGAATTTGGAAGCAGAATTTTCCCCATAGCCTCAAGTAATGAAGAGGGTTCTGTTGACATCTTAATTTTTTTTTTTTTTTAAGACAGAGTCTCACTCTGTCCCCCAGGCTGGAGAGCGGTGGTGCCATCCTGGCTTACTGCAACCTCTGCCTTCTCAGTTCAGTTGATTCTCATGCCTCAGCCTCCTGAGTAGCTTGGATTACAGGTGCGTGCCACCACACTTGGCTAATTTTTTGTGTTTTTAGTAGAGACAGGGTTTCACCACGTTGGCCAGACTGGTCTCAAACTCCTGGCCTCAAGTGATCTGCTCACCTAGGCCTCCCAAAGCGCTGGGATTACAGGTGTGAGCCACCACGCCTGGCTGACATTTTGATTTTAGCACAGCGAGATTGCTGTCAAACTTCTGTCCTACAGAATTGTGAATGTAATAGCTGGATGTTATTTCAAGCTAATTTGTTATAGCAATAGAAAACTAATCTACACTGCATCCTATTACACTTCTGTGAATAACAAGCACAAAAAAAATTGAACCTATGTCTGCACTAAATAAGGAATGCAGAACTTTGCTCCTTTCCTCTTTTCCCAGAGTGGTTTGTGATGTTCATATGCTCTCAATTGCACCAGTAGAAAAGTCAGGAAGTGGGAGCAGGCTCTCAGCACAAGGGTAGAGGTGGTAGAGGCATTTTTGAGTTTACTAACACCTCATTTATAAAAATGTACTCAGAATAATAGTATATCTAGTGATTTTCTTGCCCCTGAGCCAGATATTTAGAATATCTAATGTTAGTTCTGTAATTAAGATGCCCTGTTTTTTGTTTTTCTTGTTTTTGTTTTTTGGTTTTTTTGAGATGGAGTTTTACTCTTGTTGCCCAGGCTGGAGTGCAATGGCATGATCTCGGCTCACTGCAACCTCCACCTCCCGGGCTCAAGCAATTCTCCTGCCTTAGCCTCCCAAGCAGCTGGGATTACAGGCACACACCACCAGACCCAGCTATTTTTTTGTATATTTAGTAGAGAGGGGGTTTCACCATGTTGACCAGGCTGGTCTCAAAGTCCTGACCTCAGGTGATCCACCCACCTCGGCCTCCCAACGTGCTGGGATTACAGGTGTGAGCCACCACACCCAGCCAAAATGCCCTTACCTTGAGTCACTGGATTAATTGACAATTTGCTACAATGTACAATTAGTAACGAGTTTATATTTGATATCCTTTTTGGTTCTCATAATAACTTTGGGAGATAGGTCAGACATATAGCAACCCCCTTTTAGAGATAAAGTAACGTGCAGATAGTTTAAATGTTTTAATTTTTATTTATTTATTTATTTATTTTGAGACAGAGTCTCACTCTGTCACCCAGGCTGGAGTGCAATGGCACCCTCTCGGCTCATTGCAACCTCTGTCTCCTGGATCCAAGCAATTCTCCTGTCTCAGCCTCCCGAGTAGTTGGGATTACAGGCAACCACCACCATTCCTGGCTACTTTTTATATTTTTAGTAGAGACGGGGTTTCACCTCGTTGGCCAGGCTGGTCTCCAACTCCTGACCTCAGGTGATCCACCTGCCTTGGCCTCCCAAAGTGCTGGGATTACAGGCAGGAGCCACCATTCCCCGCCAATTTTTATTTATTTTATTATTTTTATTTTCATTTTATTTGTTTTTATATATATATATATATATATATATATTTTTTTTTTTTTTTTTTTTTTTTTTTTTTTTTTTTTTTTTTTTGAGATGGAGTCTCGCTCTGTCACCCAGGCTGGAGTGCAGTGGTGTGATTTCGGCTCACTGCAACCTCTGCCTTCTGGGTTCAAGCGATTCTCCTGCCTCAGCCTCCTGAGTAACTGGGATTACAGGCATGCGCCACCATGCCCAGCTAATTTTGTATTTTTTTTTTTTTAAGTTTTAGGGTACATGTGCACAATGTGCAGGTTTGTTACATATGTATACATGTGCCATGTTGGTGTGCTGCACCCATTATATTTTTATTTTTTATGACACAATAGTTGTACACATTTATGGGGCACATGTGTTTTTTTGATATATGCATGCAATCTGTAATGTTTTGTAGCTGGCCACATAAATAGTGTCAGAGCAAGGATTTAAGCTGCCTTCTGACTCTATTCAATAAGTCTTTATTTCCCTTGGAAAAGATTTGACAAGCACTAAACAAGGCTGCTTGAATTTCTCAGTAATCTAGCTTGAAGCTGTTCTCTTTTTCCCCTCCTTTTCATTTTTGTACTTTATCCATTATTCTTTTATCAATCCATTTAATGGCAAGTTTAAGCCCTTCCCAAATGCATAGCTCCACATTTTCTGAAGGAGAAACAATTGAAGTTCCAAAGGAATTATTGTTTTCCAAATTGTCTAAAAATAAAAATAAAAATGTATTAAATTTTTTGTCACTCAGGCCGGGCGTGGTGGCTCACGCCTGTAATCCCAGCGTTTTGGGAGGCCAAGGCAGGCAGATCACTTGAAGTCAGGACTTCAAGACCAGCCTGACTAACATGGTGAAACCCCGTCTCAACTAAAAATACAAAAATTAGCCGGGCATGGTGGCGGGCGCCTGTAATCCCAGCTACTTGGGAGGCTGAGGCCAGAGAATCACTTGAACACAGGAGGCCGATGCTGCAGTGAGCTGAGATCACGCCACTGCACTCCTGCCTGGGCAACAGAGCAAGACTCCATCTCAAAAATAAAACACTGTTAAATAGTTTTGCAAAGTGATTTTTTTTTTTTTTTTTTTTTTTTTTTTTTTTGAGACGGAGTCTCGCTCTGTTGCCCAGGCTGGAGTGCAGTGGCGCAATCTTGGCTCACTGCAAGCTCCGCCTCCCGGGTTCATGCCATTCTCCTGCCTCAGCCTCCTGAGTAGCTGGGACTACAGGCACCTGCCACCACGCCCGGCTAATTTTTTTTTTGTATTTTTAGTAGAGACGGGGTTTCACCGTGGTCTCGATCTCCTGACCTCGTGATCCGCCCGCCTCGGCCTCCCAAAGTGCTGGGATTACAAGCGTGAGCCACCACGCCCGGCCTGCAAAGTGATTTTGATCAGCAACCTGTGAGAGTTCCTATTTCTCCACTTTCAGCAAAGCTTGCTATTGTCAGTTTTTTCAATTGTAGCCAATGTGAAGTGGTATATTACTGTGGTTTACTTCGTATTTCCCTGAAAACTAATAATGTTTAGCATCTTTTCATGTGTTTATTGGCCATTTGTATATCTTCTTTTGTGAAGCATCTGTTCAAATCTTTTGCCTGTTTTTATTCAGTTGCTTGTTTTTCTTTTATTGAGTCGTAAAAATCTGTATTATATTTCTGATGTTTGCTTCAGGATTTAGGCTGAGACTTTTATGGGTGGTTCAGGTATAATTTCAGTTCTCTTTGCTTTTGCTTTATTGCTTTGGATTTATATTACACGTACATAATTTAGGGTTAATCATGACACTTATGTGATTTCACGCACACAATAAGAGTTCCCGTCATTCTGGCTCTCTCTCCCGTATGTCTCCTTTATGACCCCACTGTGTTGGGGCTTCTGTTCCTGGTTTCTCTAAAAAGTTCTTTCAGTTTGGAGTATCGTTCCCAGCCCTGAATTACCCCATGAATGAGGTCCACATTTGACACAATTTCCAGATAAAGAGAGATGTAAATAATATTTAGGAAATAAAATCAAATGTCAAATGCCTGTTTCTAAAGTCACATATCTTATTGGTAAACTTTGCTGAAATAGAAAACACTGGAAGATTTCCAGTTCTAAAGGGAGGCAGATCAAGAGTTCTATTTTCCGTATTTTAAATACAGAATGTGTATGAGACATTTGGCTGGGCGTGGTGGCTCACGCTTGTAATCCCAGCACTTTGGGAGGCCTAGGCGGGTGGATCACTTGAGGTCAGGAGTTCAAGACCAGCCTGACCAACATGGTGAAACCCCGTCTGTACTAAAAATGCAAAACATTAGCCGGGTATGGTGGTGCACGCCTGTAGTCCCAGCTACTCAGGAGGCTGAGGCATGAGAATCACTTGAACCTGGGAGGTGGAGGTTGCAGGGAACTGAGATCACACTGCTGCATGATGTAGCTGGCAATATGCCAAGTGCCGAGTGTCTCAAAAACAAAAAAAGAATGTCTGAGACATTTATGGTAGAAAAACATTTTGAAGCCTCACCACAAGTTTTCTTTTTTTAACATTTATTTTAAGTTCAGGGGTACATGGGCGGGTTAGTACCATAGGTAAACTTGTGTCATAAGGGATCTCCTGCCCCAGGGGTTGCAAATATCCATGGGAGAAGCGTGGGTTCCCAGGGTCGCACACTCATTCACCACTTCCCTGAGGTGGGATGTTCCTTGGCTCCATGTGATTCCTGGGTGGACCATCATCCTGTCTTGCTTTTCTCTGTTCTCTGTGGGTCAAGTTGATTTTTGATTTGTCCCAATGCGAGTACCTGGATGTTTCAGTTGAAGGTGCTGTGTTGAATTGCGCCTTCTGTTCCTCTCTTTTTGAGCCACAGACGCTAGCTGCTATTTTGGCCGCTTCCCTCCAGAAGTTTTCTTTACCTATTGTCCACCTACAACCCTGTAACCTCGTAATTCTGGTTTCCTGCACTCATAATGCGGGTGGAGCTGAAGAAATAACGTTTTATTATGTGCACACTAAAGTCCGAGTGGTGAGATTATGTTTTGTTGTGAAAATAAATGAGCCTGGATTGTATTTTTATATTGCATGAGATCTACCCTAAATTTTTGCAATATTGAGCAAGATTTTTACTTTAATAATTACCTTGTAGACTTGTGTGGCAAATTGTGAATTATGAGACTGCTCAGCATATTAGACCCACCTGCCAGTTATGTGAGGCAGTGGTTTATTCAATGATTTACCTGTCTATTTGGATACTAATGTATTTTAATCTGTAAGACTATACCAGCTGGTTCTGACTAGGAATTATTACATCAAACTCTTTGTGTATAAATGTTATTATATTAATTTTAGTTGTGTTTATTAGCATTTCATATTTTGTTTGTGAATATATTCTGCAGGATCACTGATATTTCAAACATTTCAAATATAAATCGAACAACTTATTAATTTAAAATATGACACTTTGGGGAAATTTGCTTCTTTTTATCTCTGAGGACTGAGGCAAATAGTGACTTTTATGTTGAACTATTAATCATTCATTCCATGAAATTTTACTGAGCAAATATTAGAGTCATGTGTTTAAAAAATTAGAACAGATATAGATTGTATCCTCAAGGAAATTATTGTCCATCCCCCACCACACACCAGCTTTTAAGCTCCAGGAGGACAGGAACTGTGTTGTGTTCACCGTCTTCAGCACTTGGCACTTTGCCAGGTACACTGTGAATGATAAATCAATGTTGCATAAATATATGAACAGTAGTGAAAAAAATATGGAGGTACGTAGACTGGTGATTATTTCTTGAATAATGTGGTCTGTGACTTAACATAGGCACATATAATTACCAATGAACGCTTAGAGAGGCTAAAAATTATTTCACAATAGTAGAGTCAAAAGATATTTCCTGAAGAGATAATATATAACCTTGAACTTGAAGGAAAGGGGACATCTTCTCATCCATTTATTCACTCTTCCTTAAGGAAGGTGGGTGACTAATTAATGGGTTTTGGAATAAGAACAGGGTGTGTATAGATGTTTCCCTCTCTTCTTACTCTTCTTCAGAGCCAGGGCGATTATAGAGAAGGCAGTTTGTCCCATTTTCTTCCATGACATACATTTTTCATTTTACCTCTTATAGGAAGAAGCCTATAATTGTCAGTGCTACCTAGGACTAGTTAAATAAGTCTGCCTAATTCCACAGTAGAGTATTAGAAAGCTCATTGTTGTCAAACATTTCAGCCACATTCTCCAATATTATTATTATCAGTAATAAGGGTTTTTTGTTGCCCATCTTTTGACTCCTTAGTTTGTTTCAATTATTGGTTGAGTAATTGCATGTGAAAAGAAGTAGTGCTATATCCTGGCACCCTATGACACCAACCATTACTATTTATTAGACATCTATTATATGCGAGATATTGTGCTACATGATTAATTTATAGTCTTGCTCAGTCTTCACACCAATGCTAGAGAGGGGTACCAATAATAATTTTCATTTTACATGTGAAGATATCAAAGCCAGGCGTGGTGTCTTATGCCTATAATCCCAGCAGTTTGAGAAGCCAAGGCAAGAAGACTGCATGAGGTCAGGAGTTCAAGGCCAACCTGAGCAACATAGTGAGACTCTGTCTCTACAAAAAATAAAAGAAAATTTAAAACAATTAACTAGGCATAGCGGCTTGAATCTGTAGTCCCATCTATTTCAGGGGTTGAGGCAAGAGAATTGCCTTAGCTCAGGAAGTGAAGGCTGCAATGAGCCATGATTGCACGTGCTTCTGCACTCCAGCCTGAGCAACAGAGTGAGACCATGTCTCAAACAGAAAAGAAAAGGAAAGAAGGAAAGAAAGAGAGCAAGAGAGAAAGAAAGAGAAAGGGAGGGAGGAAAGGAAGGAGAGAGGGAAGGAGGAAGGAAGGAAGAAAAAGAGAAGGAGAGAAGGAGAGAAAAAAGAAAGAGGGGGTAAGGAAATGCGGGAGGGAGGAAGGAAAGGGAAGGAAGGAAGGAGAAAAAGAGAAAGGGACGAACAAAAAGAAAAGGAAAGAAAGACAGAGTAATAGAGTTTATGGGAGAAAGGCCACTTGTGCAAGTAATAAAGCTGGGTCTCAAACCTAAATCTGTCCGGCTCCATTATATTATTCAGAACAGGAGTAGAGGTGAATGGCACAGGTAGTCACAAGCAAAGAGTCAGGAAAATGGACAGGGGATAGAATGTACAGTAAGCCCTTCAATTTTGTTGGTGCACAGTATTGGAAAAGGTAGCCTGTGGACATATGGTTGAGTTCTCAGTGTAATGTACATATATAGTTCACCATAAAAGGATAAAATTACAAAACAAAAAATGAAAATGATTGGTGCTATACATAGAACGGTTTGAGAGAGTTACTACTATTTGGTGAGGGGCGGGTTAAATGTCATAGGGAGTAATCATAGTGTAAGTTATTTCAGGATAGAGACTGATTCTTCAATTTATCATTACAATTGGAAAATGTGAAATGTTATCTTTGCTGATAAAGGAATAGAGGTCTGTGAAATCTCTTCCACTGCAGCAGTACAGAAGAGAAGGTGATATATAGTAAGGCATCTCTGGACAATTAGAGGTAAGCTTCTGCAAATATTTTACAGAATTGGAAAATAATTCATTTGTACATTGGGATGATAGTGAGGAATTATCTGTAATTTTAAAATAAATTTTCCTCTAGGAGTTAAACTAGTCACATTTCATGTGATAGGAAAATGAAAATTTGTTTTTTTGGATTACTCAGTGAGAGTGACATATCAAAAGACAATAAGCTTAAATATGATAAAATGCAGAGGAATTAAACCAGGACGAGCAAGGAAACATTTTCCTATGCCTGTTCTGGCTAAGGATTTTGTCCACACTGAGGAATGGAGAGCTTGGTGTTGAAAAACAGAAATTATACCTTCGTCCTGATCACCTTTATTCTCACGATTGGGTGTGGATTCAGTTATTTTCAATTAATCTTTGATGTCTTAATGAATACAACAATAGAAAACAAATAACAAGAACAATAAACTGCTAATACTACTCGAGGAGGCAAAACTGAATTGGATGAGTCTAGAAAACACTTGGACTTCTTATCTGTCTACTAAGCATGGACAAGCCAGGTGAGCTGAACTACTCCAGAGTGGCAACGTAATACGACTTCTTCATGTCAACTTAGCACAAAATGTTTTGATTTTACAGAAAATCATCATCATTATAATGATAACTTACTAAGTAAGACTTGAGTATTTTTGAATCATTATCATATGCATTATCTCATTTTATAATGAAGATTGCTTGTTCTTAAATATTTTAATTTGGTAAATAACATGGACAGTAATGTAATTTATACAGAACAGTTTCAATTTTAGTATAATAATACTTGATGTTAGTGAAAATTCAGGTTATTTCCACTCTAAAAGTGGGTCAGAAAGAGACATTGTGCCCTTTTAGAGGAGTGTGAACACATTTAATCCTCTTTTTTTTATTCATTCGTTGAATAAAATAAATACAAAATACATCCAATTACAGTATAATGGGATTAAATCCAGAAAGTTGCTATGATGCAGGATTTCAAATATCAATCCTTTTAACTTTCAGTTTTCAAAACCATAATCCACATTACCTGAAAGAACTGTGAGTAGTAGTATTTGGTCAAATGTATTATGAGGGGATTGCATTTTTATGAGTATATTATATTCATAAAATTCTAACATTTAAATCCAGTACTGAAAAAAAGTTACATCATTCTTAAGAAAAAAACATATTTACTAAAATAATAATTGGAAATGTGTAAAATGACAAATGAAAATGCAGCCGAGAGGTCGAGACCATGTTACATTTCTACAGTTTCCATGGACTAACATGGAGGCAACCGGTAAATTTAGCAAGAGCTGTTTTAGTGAAGTGATTGGGCAGAAACCATATTGAGTGGGTTTAGGAATGAAGGGAAAGTCAAGAAGAAGAAGCAGCCGTTGTAAACAGACTTTGAAAAGTTGTCAACAAAAGAGAAGAGAGAGAGGATACTAGCTAGACACAGGAAGGCAGTAAGGGAAGTTTATCTAAATTTTTATTTTTAATTCATCAAAGACCGAAGTATGTTTCAATGTATATGAGAAGATGAAGGTAAAGAAGGAAGGGATGATTTTGTAGGGTGTTTTTTTTAAGGAGGTTACATTGAATGGGGTACAGAGAATAAGCATGGGAGTGAATCTTGGGCAAGAAAAGTGACAGTATGGGTGCAGTCAGTTAGCATGCGGAAGGGCAAAAGTTGAAAAGTGCTTCATTTGATGACTTCTGTTTTTTCAGGTGCGATGGGAGGTGTAAAGATATGTTAAAGTTCTGATATTCAGAAGAATTGAAAAAGAGATCAAGAGCTTAGTTAAGGTAACACAAGAAACAGTAGTAGAGATCACTGAAGATCAAGTTTTTGAAAGAGAACATGTATTTGTAGCAGGAACAATTTGTGAGGTTGTGTGATTTTCTGCAGCCTTGGCACAAAAAGTTTTGACAGTTGAATTAATAAAAGGTTGTAATATTGCTATAAGGGTGAAAAAAAGAATAGGGAAAAGGAGTTAAAGGATAATATTAATATTAAAAGTGTGTGTTATGAGACTTTGTTCAATAGATTTTATATTTAGACTACAATTTGAGTATAAAATTCTTGAATCACTTTTTCATTCCCTAGAACTTTGTAGCTATTGCTTATATTCTGTCACTGTGTGATGTAGTGGAAAATTTTGGAAACTGCATGCTTTCTCTGTTTTGTAACTTTTTAGTGGTTGCTATGAGATTTTAAAATATGCATCTTTACAGACTACCTTAAATAATATCATACCGTTTCACATATAATGTAAGAACCTTACATTTCTATCCTCCTATGTTCTGATTCTGTTTCTTTGTGCTACTCTTTTCATCTGGTTTACTTCAATATGTTTTGTAAACCTCAGTATAAACATTTTTATTTATACTGTGAATTATTATTTCTCACTTGTGATCAGGTTTATGAAGGTAAAATTTGCATCCAGTAAAATTCACTTTTTTAAAGTATGTGGTTCAATAAATCTTCAAAATCAATACAGTCATTTAAGCATCACCAAAATCAAAATACAGGACATTTCCATTACACCAGAAACTTTCCATTTTTCCTTTACAGAGAATTCCCTCCTTCCATGTTCAGACACAAATCTAATTTCCATCCCTATTAATATTCATTATCCAGAATGTCATATAAATGGAATAATAGTGTCTTGCATCTACCTTCTTTAGTAATATTCCATTATAAAGGTAAATCACAATGTGTTTTTCCATTCACCACTTGATAAACATTTTTTACAGTTTGTGGTCATCACAAATAACTGTAATAACATTCACATATATGACTTTATGTGAACATACGTTTTAATTTCAGTTGAGTAAATACCTACAATTATAATTGGGAGACCATGTGGTGAATGTATTTTTAGCTTTATAAAAATATACCAAACCATTTTCCAAAAATGCTGTGCCATGTTTGCATTCCTACATTCTACTTGCTCTGCATTCTCACCAAAACTTGATACTGGCAGTCTTTTTAATTTATTAATTTCCATAGGTGTGTAGGGATATCTCACTGTGATTTTAATTTGCTTTTTCCTAAAAATAAACTATTCTGAGAAGTGGTTCATATGCTTATTTGTCACCTCTAGACCTTCTTTGGTAAAGTGTTCAAAGCTATTGTCCACTTCCATTTATTGCTTTGAAAAATAACAGCCTTATTGAGATGTAATTTACATGACAAAGAAGTAACCAGCTTAAAGTTGGTTGTTAATATGTTCACAAAGGTATGCAAACATCACCATTAATTTCAGGACATTTTCATCACCTCAAAAAGAAACCCCCCCAAAAGAAACTTCATACCCATTATTAATCACCCCCCCATTCTAACCTCCTCCAGCCTCCATTATTTACTAATCTACTTTCTGTCTATATATATTTATCTATCTTGGATATATCATATAAATTAAATAAAAAAACATTTCTTTTTTGTGACTAGCTTTTTTCACTTGGCATGGGGTTCATTCATGTTGTGATATGAATCTGTACTTCATTCCTTTTGATGGCTGCATAATATTCCATTGTATGAATATACCACATCTTATTAATACATTCATTGGTTGATGGAAATGTGAATTGTTTCCACTTTTTGGCTAATATCGTTAGTACTTTTGTGAACATTCAAATAAAACTTTTTGTTTAGACACATTTTCAAATATCTTGGTTATATGCCTCGGAGTAGAATTGCTGGGCCACGTAGTACAAGGTTTTTGCAAAAGTAATTGTAGTTTCTGCCATTAAAAGTAATGGCAAAAGTGGTTGTTAATATGTTAACACAGGGGTATACAACCTTTAAACCTTTTTGCCATTATAGGTAATGGCAAAAACTGCAATCACTTTTCCACCAGCCTAATACTTCTATATACAACATTTTAAAGAACCACAAAACTGCGTTCCATACTGATCACTGCTCAATCTTGGCTCACTACAACCTCCGCCTCCCAGGTTCAACAGATACTTTTTTTTTTTTTTTCCAAATGAAGTCTCGCTCTTGTCCCACAGGCTGGAGTGCAATGGCGTAACCTCGGCTCACTGCAACCTCTGCCTCCTGAGTTCAAGCGATTCTCTTGCCTCAGCCTCCCCAGTAGCTGGGGTTACAGGTGTTTGCCACCATGCCTGGCTAATTTTTGTATTTTTAGTAGAAATGGGGTTTCACCATGTTGGCCAGGCTGGTCTCAAACTCCTGAGCTCAGGTGATTCACCTGCCTCGGCCTCCCAAAGGGCTGGGATTACAGGCATGAGCAAACATGCCTGACCAGGTTCAAGAGATTCTTGTGCCTCAGCCTCCTGAGTAGCTGGGATTATGGGCAGATGCCACCATGCCCAGCAAATTTTTGTATTTTTTAGTAGAGACAGGTTTTCACCATGTTGGCCAGGCTGGTCTCAAACTCCTGGCCTCAAGTGATCCACCCACTCTGGCCTCCCAAAGTGCTGGGATTACAGGTGTGAGCCACTGTGCCTGGCCTGTTATTGGTTTATATCAGTTTGACCAGTTTGACTGGGATGTGCCTAGTTGTGGATTTCTTTGAGTCTATTCTACTTAGACATATTTTAGCTTCTTTAATGTGCAGATGCTTCCTATATTATTTACTAATTTTCTCTCTTTCTCGTCTCCTCTTCTGACACTCCCAGTACACATATATGTGTATGACTGATGGTGTCTCAGAGCTTTCTGAGACTGTGTTATGCTTTCACCAGATTTTTTTCTGTTTCTTAGACTGGCTAATTGCAATTGATCCATCTTCAAGATCACTGATTTATTATTTTGCCAGTTCAAATTTACTGTTGTGCCCATCTAGTATATTTTTATTTTAGGTATTGTAATCAAGCCCATAATTTCTATATTTGTAAAAATAATTTTTATCTTTTTATAGTCTCTCTTTGGTGACACATTGATTGTATACTTCAATTATTTATCCGTGGTTTTATTTAATTATATAATAGGTGATTTTAAGCCTGTCTAGTAGGTTTAATGTCTTGGCTTTCTCTGGGAAAGTTTCTATTCACTGATTTTATTTTCATATATATGGCTATATGGGCTGTATTTTCTTTTTTCTTTTTTTTTTTTTTTTGAGACGGAGTCTCGCTCTGTCGCCCAGGCTGGAGTGCAGTGGCGCGATCTCGGTTCACTGCAAGCTCCGCCTCCCGGGTTCACGCCATTCTCCGGCCTCAGCCTCCTGAGTAGCTGGGACTACAGGCGCCCGCCACCGCGCCCGGCTAATTTTTTTTGTATTTTTAGTAGAGATGGGGTTTCATCGTGATCTTGATCTCCTGACCTCGTGATCCGCCCACCTCAGCCTCCCAAAGTGCTGGGATTACAGGCGTTAGCCACCACGCCCAGCCGCCTGTATTTTCTTTTTCTTTGTGAGTCTCATAATTTGTGGTTAAAACATAGACATTTAAATATTATAATATGTAAAAATGAAATCATATTTTCCCTCTTTTGTTTTTGTTTGTTATTATCTGTTGTTTTTGTTGTTGCTGTTTGTTTAGTGACTGCCCTTGACTAATTTTATAAAATCAGTATGCTTTGTCATATTCAGGCACTGAAGTCTCTGCTTGAATTGTTAATGGTCAGCTAATGATTGTGCAGAAAATTTATTTATTTATTTATTTTGAGACAGGGTCTCCCTCTGTTGCCCAGGCTAGAGTACAGTGGTGTGATCTCGGATCACTGCCACCTCCACCTCCTGGGCTCAAGTGATCCTCTCACCTCAGCCTCCCAAGTACCTGGGACTACAGGTAGAAGCCACCATGCCTGGCTAATTTTTTTTTTTTCATAGAGATGGGGTTTTGCCACGCTGCCCAGCCTGATCTCGAACTCCTGAGCTCAAGCAATCCACCCACGTCATCCTCCCAAAGTGCTGGGATTACAGGCATGAGCCAATGATTGGGCAAAAATTTTAAATGGCATGAACCAATAATTCTCACTGCCCCTTCCTTGGGGGTCACTATGGGTACTGGAGCGTGTGGTCAATGCTCTGGTGTTTACAGTTCTCCCTGTGCAAAACCTCAGTGTCAGCCACAGGTAAAAGACTAAGCCTTTCTCATGTCTTATCTGGGGATTTACATGGCTCTGCGCATGTACATGGCCTTCGAAATTCCCAGTAATATACTAGAGCTTTTCAGTGACCCCATATGGAACCTCATTGTGCAATTTTTACTTTTATTTGTTTTTCTCAGTCTTTTGTTAGCTCTAACTTGAATAGACATCCCAGCCCCTTGCAATGCCAAACAATTTAAATAGAGATTTTTTTAACACCTTAAGGTTACTAGTATTTGCACTGACTGAGCTCTAAAACAGGCCAAATAAGAATATATCCTGAAAATTGAGTTATTCAGGGAGGTGACAGACAGACATGTCAAATAGTAAAAATTATAGTAAAAATTATCTGAGAACAGGGCGTTCTTACAGCTCCAAGTGCATTCAGTTCCTTCTTGCGGCCTCAAGACTGCTGGTTCCCACAAGGACTGTTAGTTCTCATAGGGATCTTTTCAAGGCCACCCTACAGTTGAGATAAGTGCTGTGGGAATAGAGCAAGTATAAATGCTAAAGATTGCTTATCTTACCAATATTATACTATGTTTTTTGAAGAATGTTCCTCAGATTTTTGCAAGCCTTTGGTTAATTTCCAGATTTATTCACAATTCAATTTGTCCGCTTTTTTGTCAGTTTTTTTGGCCAGTGTCTGTATTGTTTTTATGAAGGAGTATTACAGAGTTTCAGAACTGTTTCTTTAATAAATGCTCCCTGGATTGCTGCAAGGCTTTTATTAGTTTCCAGAGTTTGGGAAATGTTTATTCTGACATTTTTTTTTTTGGGAACTTTTCTTATTTTATGGAAAAGAACGTTTTGCTAGGTTCTGATTCTACTATTTTTGCTAACATCCTAGCCTTGACTTCTTTACATAAATTTTCTGCCTCTAACCCATCTCGATCGACAATTATGCATATGTTAGAAATGCATATTTTTCTATATATTGTTGATATTTTCATAGTATTAACATTTTTTTCTATCTGTAGTTTAGATTCAATAGTTTTTATTGCCACCATATTGTTACTTTTTTTTTTTTTTGCAGTGTGTTTTAAGTCCATTCTGTGAGACTTTCATTTCAAGAATTGTATTTATTGGGCTCTAGAAATTCAATTTTGTTTATATTAATATCTTATATTTCTTGACTTGTTATGTTTGTGCTTTTCCCTAAATACTTTAAATACTTATAGTTTCTTGTAAATGTTTTAATAAATTTTTCTGGTGTTTTCATTATGTTTTTCATTTCTGTGTGGATTATCTTATTTTTATTCTGGTGATGGCTTTTTTTTTTTTTTTTTTTTTTTTGCTTCCTAGCATGTGTAGAAACTTGTTCTTGTATTCTAGACTTTGCCATTTTGCATTGTTGTGTGTCTGGGTTTTGATGTCTTCCTAAAGGAGTGTTGACGTTAATGTGTTTATTTAAGACAGTAATTTACACTTGAAAACTTCCTCGATGTGTCAGAGATTGCTGTTTAGGTTTTCTTACACTATACTTGGAGTTAACTTTACTCTAGGGCTATTCTATACCTATTCAAAGCGCAATCCTTCTGGGGTTTATACTTAATGCTGTGAGGGTTTATCATAATCTCTCCATTCTGGCAGGTTGAAATTGAAAAGTGTTCATGTCTTTTGTAAACTCTAGAAGTTGTTAAATTTATCAATCTCCAGAATTTGTCATCTATTATCTTAAAGTTTCATGCAACACAGGTACAGTGTAATGTTCAACCAAAAACTCAAGGGGATTCCTATGAGGAAATCTGTAGTTCTTCTTCTGCATATCTCCTGTCTCTGTAGTTGTCTGCTTTATTATTTCCAGATGCTTCATCTTTCCCAAACTCTGATACTCGCTTTCTTAACTCAGCACGACCACTGTACAAGATTCTTTACTCCCTCCCTGTTCTGTGGTCCAGAAATGCCTCCAGGTATACTATAGTGGTCTTAGTGCTCCACTTAATTTTCTTTATTTTGTGGATCAGAGTACTGAACTGTTTGTTGCCCATTGTCTGAAAACAATTATTTCTTATATTTTGTACAGTTTTCTAGTTTTCTGTTTTTGTTTCTATTTTGTTTCTTTTTTGGAACAGGAGACAAAGCTTAGTGTCAGTTAATCTGTCCTGGCAAGTAGAAAATAGAACCCTCTTTGTGAATGACTTGTTCTTTCTTCCTGACTCCCCACATGTATCTTTATTTATCCTTGAAATTCAGCAACTTTTTCCAGATACGTCCACATGCTGAATGTTCTGTACCTTTTTTTTTTTCTGAGATACAATATATCTTTTTATCCCTATATTAAAGACTTAACCTTCATGTATTTTGCTTCATTCTTCTGGAACAGCAGTTCTGTGTGAGTCGAAATCTTTTGTCTAGGTTTCAGGTATTGCTTTTAATATTTTAATATCTTTTCTTTCTTTTGCTTTCATTTTGTGTAATTTCTTCATGCCTTTCCATCAAGCCTTACTGTTCTCAGTAATGCTTATGTATAATTTTGTTGCTTCTAATATGATCTTGTATCTCTACTGCTTAATTTTCTCTTTTCCATTTATTTTCTGGATTCTGTTAGCTTTTATCTCCCTCTATCACCATGTGATCTAAGTTTTGAACCTCTGTTTTACTGTAGCTCTTCTTCATGCCATCGAACTCATGCCATTTGTAATTTTTTGAGACTATGGAGAAATAATTATCTGTTTTTTAACTCCTTGGAGAATTCTTGTGATACGTGCTATTAATTGACCTTTTGCTCCTTTATGTTTTTAATTAAAAGTAATGTTTTAAATTTATTTTGATAATTTAATATTTTCTGTTTTGAGATAATTACTCATTCTTTTAATGACGCCAGCCATATTTGGGGGTTGGGAAAAGATAATGATATGAGGATGTCAGTATCTTTAATTTGCGTTTATTTTCTGGGGCAACTTTTCAAAACAAATGTCTGTCCTTTTCACCTGGTAGCATGTCTTCTCTCAGTTACTGACATTCAAGTTGTTGATCATTCACAGTAAATCCGTTAAGCTCCAGGGTCTCTGTTTTGTGATGTAGTGATTAGTGTTTCCCCTCTGTCATTTATTACATTTCACCTCTGACAGTTCCAGCTGGATATAAGGTTAGATAATAGATAAACAAGTTATGTTAGCATGGTTTCTTCTTCAATGCCATCTCTCAGACCACTCCGTAGTGCCAAGCTGGGTTTCTGCACAGGTATTCTCTCCTTCTCTGGTTGTCTGCCTACTCCTCTGAATCTAATTACTCAAAAGTGTTGTTGAATTCAATACAAACATAGTAATAGTGATTTTGAAGAGACTGAGTGCTTCTTGAGGTATAAAGTGTGTACTTTGAGTCTTCTGCCTTATTTTGTTTTATGTTTCATAGTGTTTGGTAGACATGTCTCAACAATTTTGTATTGTGGTTGTGGTCGTTTTATTGCGGCTTTGAAGACACATCCACTTCCCACCTCCACAACAAAACACACTACACACTCTGCTTTGCTTGTTCTATAATGCTGGTGAGTTTTGAGAGTGGGTAGTGTAAGGTGAGCCGAGAGAAAGGATGAGCAGACCCAAAGTCAGGCCAGCAAGCTTTATTGAGCTGCTTGGCTGCTTCACCGCAGTTCCAGGAGGCAGCCCTGCTTACAGACAATAGCAGGGTTTTATAGGGCCAGAACTGGGTCGAGGTGGGGGAGCTAAGTCACGGGTGCAGGTGTCTTGACCGCCTCCTGGAGATGTTTTTTGCCAGCTTTGTTATGTGAGGTTAGCAGATATGTTAACCTCATCCTGTAACTGTCTGGACAAACAATTACTGGAGGGATCAGTGGAAGCGGGGCGGGGTTGTCTTTTGCCCTGGGGTGGCTGTGCAGAGACTGCAAGGGACTGTACTGTCAGGCGTGTGGGAGGGGAAAGGAACGGTTTGGTCAGGGTGACCTTAACAGGCAGTAGAACAGTAGTATAAAATTTCTCTTTAATTTTTAGTAGAATAATTAGCTTATTACTTAGGGAGAATAAATTGTTGCCTATTTTGTTGAAGAAATAGAATATGCTTTGGTACTATTCTACTCCTAAACAATGACTACAAATCATTTATGTTGAGGTTTTCAAGAGCTTGGTTTCACCACCAATAACTAAAGAATTTTGATAGTAAAAAAAAGCAGCTCCCCCTGCCCCAAGAGGGCCTTGTTCCGCTGATGGAAATTAATTAGATGTACTATAGCTTCTTGCTACTCACGTGATACTTAGGCCAGCATAGGTGTCACTGGGGACAGTATAAAAAACAAATAATCCCAGGTCCCAATCTAGATTTATTGAATCAGGAATTTCATTGCAATGAATCCTCTGGTTATTTTTAGGCACATTAAAGAAAGCTTTGCCTACTGTCTCAATCCCAGTAAGGATGTGTACGTCCACATTTCTTCTTCCTATAGCCATGGTGTAAGAAACTGTGGTCAAGAACTAATGATGTGCTGATGTCTCATTGGAAATAAAAATCCTGATTTCTATAATTTTCCCATTTCCTTGGTGTGAATACTTCACCATGAATAATTTCAAGCTAACTGCATGATGTCACTGAATGTGGAATTGGGAAAAGATTTGCACAGTCTGTTCTCACATGACTATGCAAGCTGGCTCCAGTACATCACTGCTCAGAATCTGCCTATTGTTGCCATTGTACAAACACCAGTTATCTTACCAACTTCCATGATATTTTGGGGTTTTCTGGACACGATTTTTTTATTAACAAGAACATTTGTAAAATGAAATAAAATGCAATGTAAACATAAACTGGAAACTTATAAAACTCTTCTTTATCTCCTCTTATCCCTTTAACATATACTAGTTATAATTTCTTAAAATTTTGTTTTATAAACCAAACTCTTCATATATCTAGATTTTTGCATCAATTACATAATATATCTTATTTTGGTCTTCAAAGTAAATTTTCATCATGCATTTTTTTCTTCTATTGTTTTATATAATAATTTGAATACACTTGTGGTACAGTGTGGTCATTTTATGAAGAAAGTGGTTGACTTAGACAAGGTCACAAAACAAATACAGAGATAAAACAAAATGAGACACCAGTTTTCCTGCATCCCACTCTCAGTGTTTGTGTGAAATATATTTTACCGGGAGAATGGAATAGGGGGATTCCCAGAAACTGTATCTGACCTTCTCCTGGGTCTAAAATTTCTGGGCATGTTGAAAGAGAATGAATGGCAAGTAAGGCTATGCAATATTGGACTTGATTGAGAAAGATTTGGATGATCAAGCTTATCGCTGACTTATCTGCCTTACTTATTAGACTAATTGATTCATGAAGATCACTTTGGTTATTTTCTCTTTTACAGTCATCAGCAACTTCGTTCATTATGCAGATGATGAAAGAGACATTCAGAGAGGTTAAATAATTTGCTCGCGTATACACAACCAGTAAATTGCAGAGCCAGGTAAAATCTAGTTCCATGTGAATTTCCAAATCCTCATTTTTCTTTATTCCATTACACTTGATGTATTTAATTGTTCTTTGTTTCTTGTATTATATTGAGTCTGAATTTGTTATTCTAGTAACATGATAGTATTAATATCCACATTCAGTTGAAAGCGTTGGTCGAATAGCAACCATGTGTAATTAGTATTCAGAGCTGTATCAAGTCTGTTTCAATCTTTATCTGTAAAAAAAATCATCAGATAACTATGATTGCAAAAACATTTCACACATAGAATAGACACATTCACAGAAATGAAGTAGATTAGAGGTTATCAGAGGCTGGAGGAAGGGAGAAATGGTAAGTTATTGCTTCATTATTACATAGTTTGTTTAGGGTGATGAAAAGGTTTTGGAAATAAATAATGGTAGTGATTGTATATCATTGTGCATATAGTTAAAATGCCACTCAATTGTACACTAAAAATTGTTAAAATGGAAAATCTTAAGTTCTGTTTATTTTACCAAAATCTACTAAAAACAGACATGAGGCCTCAAGAAACAAAAATTCACATGATGGCCATAGGTTTTTCAGTTGTAGAAAGTAGTATTTTGGGGAAAAGCTCCAAATGACTTGTTCATAGCCTAGAGACTCTAAGAGAAAGTTTTTCACAAACACAGCCAATCATACTTAAAATTTCTATATTTGAATGGACTTTTTTAACCATAGAAAAATTATATTAATTTACAATGGGAATTGTAACCAGATAGGGAGCCTTTTGACTAACATCAGTCAATGTATTCTTTTTCTGTGAGATGCCAGAATGACTATTATCAAGAACACAAAAAGTAACAGATGCTGGCAAGGATGCGGAGAAAAGGGAACTTTTATACACTGTTGGTGGGAATGTAGATTGGCACAACCTCTGTGGAGAAGAGTATGGAGATTTCTTGAGAAACTTAAAATAGGACTACCATATGATTCAGCAGTCTCACTACTGGGTATATATCAAAAAGAAAGGAAATCAGTATGTCAAAGAGATATCGGTCCTTGCATGTTTATTGCAGCACTATTCACAACAGCCAAGATATGAAGTCTACCTAAGAGTTCATTAGTGAATGAATGAATAAAGAAAATGTGGTGTACATACACAGGAGAATGTTACACAGCACCTAGCCTGGAACTCAGTACACAGTTGACATAATAAACCTATATTGCCTGTTTGTCTAGTTAGGATAATTTTTAGAAGAAAATGTGGATATAAGTCTTAAATAAAAGTGAAAACGTAATATAGAAAGTCCATTTGCATAACGATGATGATGTATATATGTGTGTATATATATATATATATATTTATATATTTCTTTGTCTGGATGGCATTCTGTAGACCTAGGCTAATAATAATTCCTATTTAAGTTTAAAATGAACTATAGCACATGGTCAAAAAAATGGTTCTCTAATGAGAAAATGTAGTATATGCACCTTCCTACAATAGTGCTTTAAAAGTGTTAAAATATAGATATCAACATCATATTGCATTTTCTAAAGACCAAGGACTCTTGAAGGTTTTAGAGCAACAAATGGATACTCCTCTATTAGTCAATAAAATATTCTGGATATCTGCATATGCATTAATTAATATTTTTTCTTTCTTATTGCTTTACATGTTCAGAGCCAATATGTTTTGCTCAAAATATTGATTTTTGATTATGTATATATTGCAAAAGGTTTACTTCTGATGTTGATGTTTTCTGCTTAAACCATTCATCCATATCTCTAAGAGCTAAATAATACTTTAGAGTTTTTCCTGTAAGTGGCAATAAAATACACTCACTAAATGGAATCCTTTGTCTCCATGGAGTAGAGATTAAGTTTCAGGAAGCAGAGACACAGCTGCAGTGTGCTAAGCTCAGAGCTCATTTTTCTAAGTCTTTGTCTTATGAATTTGGTCAGATAAAATGTTTGATCTGAATAAACTGAAAATGAAAAAAAAGATATATAAATACATTTAGAGATTCGTTTTTCTGTAACAATCCCCTGCAGTTTCTAAGAAAGATATATCATCTTAGAATCCTTAAAAGTTTAATATAATATGAATGGGAACAGAATAATTTTCTCTGAGGTGTTGTAAATGGAAGAGGTCCAACACAGTGAAATGATAAATGTTTGAAGTGATGAATATCCAATTACCCAGATTTGATCATTACACATTTATGCTTATATCAAAATATCACATGTACCCCATAAATATGCACAACTACTTTGTATTCATAAAAATGTTTTTAAAAGATGTTCAAATATACCCACAATAGTATTTAGAACTTAAAAAATTCACAGAGCTCAATTCGTAAAACCCTTCAGCATACACAGAGGGGCAGGTAATTGCCTAAATCATAGTGAGGGAACCAGCAGAGTCAGCCCTTGAATCCAGTAAACCTGATCTCCTCTATAGGCTCTCCCATTAAACATTCACATGCAGGAAAAGTCCTCATTACAGTTGTTCTATTTGAAATGGTAATATGTAATAATAGGCCTGGGTAAAACATTTACAATTGAATTGGATGCTTTGAGCAAATAGAATCAACAGCTGAGGTCCCAAGGTCATTTTAATCTTGAGTATGTTTTTCTTTCATTATCTATTCTTTGATAATTAAAATGTTCCAAAATAATGATAAGAACAAACATGCATACTTCCTTTATCACACACTGAATACATGTTATTCTGGGTTTTAAAAAACTTAAAAATATTTCCACATGCTATAGATAATAGGTTGCTCATGTTTCCATGGTATTTTAGGTTTACAAATCGCTTTCGTGTTCATCATCTCTATGCTGTCTGCAAGATAAATAACATCTATCTTCTTTTAGACACGATGGACTTGAAATTCCATAACGATGTGATTTGTGTGAATTACTCAGCTTGGTGATGACAGAGGCAGGATTAAAACCTTTGTTCTCAAACTTTAATATACAACAGAATCCCCTTTTAAAAGCACCCTCTTCTGGGTCAGAATTTCCGATTTAGTATGTCTAGGTGGACACCTAAGAATTTGCATTTCTAACAAGTTCTCCTGTGATGCTGACTTTGCCAATCCAAAGACCCAAACACTGATGTAGTTGATCCGGGGGCAGCCTATCCGTATTCTCATGTAGTCTCTTACAGAATTGGAAACATTTCAAAAACAAGTGGTTTGCCTAACCTCTTTTCTCAAACGTTTTAGTAAGTCCTCTTTATATTTAGCAAGTTATTAAAGTAGTATCTGATATTTTTGATTTACCCATATCAATGACATTTTAAAATAAGAACTATATTTCAACATATATGTATCAAGTACATTGAAAGAAATGTGAATCTATTACTAATTTTTTGCGGTTACAGTTATTCTTAATATTTTTTAAATTTTTATGTTAGGGTTATTGATAATTTGCATACCACTATTGTAATGTTATATTGTTCTGTATTATTTCATAATATATTTACCTTTGCCTGTGAGAGTTATACTTCGATATGCTTTCATATTGCTCTTTAGTGTGTTTTTTGAATGTGGAAGCTTTGTGTCCTAAACGAGAAGCTTTGTGCTCGATATGATTATACAATCATTAGACATTGAATTTAAAATATAAGTCCATAAATAAAATTCTTATTTTTATTATAGACTGCAAGATGAATGTTAAAAGATAACATCTAAGGATATAAGAGAAAAAGAAAAAAATATAACATCTAATCGGTATTGTAACCATTATTTAATGTTTATCATTATTTTTACTTTTTTGCTTTTTAGTTTAAAGATACTTGCACGGGCAGCAGTTTCAAGTTGCAGGATTAAAATATAGTATGTCCAGTTACATTTGAATTTCAAAGAAACAATAGCTGGTTTTGTTTTAGTTTTCATTTTGTGTTTTTTGAGTATAAATATGCCCCAAATATTTCACAGAGCATACTTTTTCTAATAATAATTATTTGTTGTTCATTTGGAATTAAAATATAATTGAGAGTCTTTTTCTTTTGCTGCTAAATCTGACAATTCTAGACTAATGACAAAAGTAGAGGATCACTGACTGCTGGGTGAAACTATAGAAGGTAAATATGAGCACCCCCATTTAATCCTTAGCAATATGAAAAGTAAAATTTAGAGTTTCAGAATAAATGCATTACGTTAACATCATAAACTTATAACTAATTTTATTAGTATCTACCAATACATATTGTATACATGATATGTAAAAACATATGTATATACATAATATATGATATTTTATCAGTCATGATTTCAGGATAGTATATTTATATAGTAAACTTACTGTACCCTCAATATGGTAAGATCTTCAAATACAGTCATGCATTAAATACTTTTTGAGCACTCCATGTGAATCAGAATTCACTGTGTTCAGTCGAAATGAGTTAAATAGGTCAACAAATGGTTGTCCTCTATTCTCCTCTAATCTTAAGTGCAAAGAAAATGGCATGAAAAGGCACTAAAGCCAAAACAGTGATTCTCAACCCTAGCTTCCCATCAGAATTATCTAGAGAGCTTTAAATTCTATGCTTGGGTCCCACCCTCAGATATTTTTAATTAATTGGTTTGAAATCTATCTTGGGCATTAGGGAGATTTTAAAAGCTTTCTCAATTATTTCTAATTTGCAGCCAAGATTTCTTAAATTAGTGGTTCTCAAACTTGTTTGCATATTTTAATGACACTGGTAGCCTTTACGTAAATATGTTCATGACCAGACTACATCCCACATAAAAGGGGTCAGGTGGAGGGGTGAGGTTGAAGAGTCTTAAAGCTCCCCAACTGTTACTGGAAAGGGGTCCCAATCCAGACTCTAAGACAGAGGGTTCTTCGGCCTCACAAAGAATTCACCGTAAGTCCATAGAGTAAAGTTGAAAGCAAGTTCTTAAGAAAGTAAAGGAATAGAGTGGCTACTCCATAGGCAGGCCCGCAGCATGGGCTGCTTGACTGAGTATACTTATAGTTATTTCTTGACTATGTGCTAAACGGGATGAATTATTCATGAGTTTTCTGGGAAAAGGGCAGGCAATTCCCTGAACTGAGGGTTCTTCCCCTTTTTAGACCATATAGGGTAACTTCTGAACGTTGCCATGGCATTTGTAAACTATCATGGCACTGGTGGGGGTGTCTTTTATCATGCTAATGATTATAATTAACATATAATGAGCAGAGAGGACAGCTAAAGGTCACTTTCATCACCACGTTGATTTTGCTGGGTTTTGGCCAGCTTCTTTACTGAATCCTGTTTTATCATCAGGGTCTTTGTGACCTGTATTTTGTGCCAACCTCCTATCTTGTCCTGTGACTAAGAATGTGTAGGGATGGGTGCAGTGGCTCACACCTGTAATCCTAGCACTTTGGGAGGCCAAGGTGGGTGGATCGACTGAGGTCAGGAGTTCAAGGTCAGCCTGGCCAACATAGTGAAACCCTATTTCTACTAAAAATCCAAAAAGTTAGCTGGGCATGGTGGCAGGCGCCTGTAATCCCATCTACTCAGGAGGCTGAGGCAGGAGAATCGCTTGAACCTGGGAGGTGGAGGTTGCAGTGAGCTGAGATCGTGCCATTGCACTCCAGCCTAGGCAACAAGAGTGCAACTCCATCTCAAAAAAGAAAAAGAGAAGAATGTGTAACCTACTGGGAATGCAGCCCAGCAAGTCTCAGCCTTAGTTCACTCAGCCCCTACTCAAGATGGAGTTGCTCTGATTTAAATGCCTCTGACACAACTTATTTCAATATGCAAGTAAGTTAGAAAATCATTATTCTGTAGGATTTGTATGCTCTTCACACAGCTCTCCATCCAGATATGAACTAGACTTTGAGTATTTGCCTTATTAGAACTTAAGAGAAATTAAAGAAAAAAATAGAGCTTTAGGAGGTATTGACGATATTGGCTCTCCTAAGGAGTGAGGAGGTATCTTTCATGAGATCATTGTATGACTATCACCTGTACTCCATAAGTATGTATAATTATTATATATTCATAATAATTAAAATTTTAAAGGAAAACAAAAAGTACTAAAGACAACGACAGTAAATCAAGCATGTACTTGAGACTTCCCTGTGGAACACTCCATCATAGCTTCAAATCCATAGGGTTTTTAGTTTCTTTTTTTTATGTACAAGGGTAACTAAAAATTCCAAACTGAGTAAACAACAACCAAAAAAGCTTTGGCAGCACAAATATAACAACTTTTTACTCTGCTGAGTACTGAAAACCCTGCTGTTAGTTGTTTTTTCTTCTGCATGCATGGATGAACTTCCCACATGAACAAGTCGGGTATGCTTGATGAGTCATGGAAAAGCTTGGATGCCCTCAACTGGAGCTTGGAATCTTCAGGATGCAGCAACTAGAATGGATGGCTTTGTTTCACCTTCAGCCATTATATCAGGTGTCATCAATTTCTTGATTCAATTACTTCTCATTTATACATAGTAATACCTATTGACTTCTTAATTCCCTTCTACCAGTGTGACCAGATAACTCCTTTTTTCCCTCTTCCTTCTGGTGGTGGCTGTGATCAGGGCATCGGGGGTTGGGGTGGCAATGTGTGTAGAAGGGAATGAGGCCTGGGTAAAGATTCAAGAAAAGGCATTTAGTTCTTGCTCAGCCCCATATTGCCTACATCACTTAATTTTCAGAGTTTTAGCTTCTTTATAGTTTCAATCAGCATAGTGTAACACCTGCCTGAAGGGCTCACAATATGGCTGTGAGGAACATTAGTTTAGTATGTCATCATATGTGAGGCAGCTGAAAATGAAAGATTCACGGCAGCAGTAGGGGCAAATGAAGAACTCCGGAAATTACACATGCCTACTGAGGTGGTATAAGTGCTGTGGGTACTGACCTAGGCTAAGGAACATGTTTTTCCATGAAGCAGGAGAAGAAATTGTTCACTTTCAAGAGTTAGGGGCCACGAGTTGCAGAAGGGTCTAAAGGTTTAAGGAAAGTGGAAATATTGAGTCATTTCTAGGAATGTAAGTTTCTTGGATAGAGTTACCAGATAAATCACAGGATATAGGGTTAAATTTAAATTCGAGGTAAACTGTGAATAAAATGTTCGTTATATGTGTATCCCAACTATTGCATGTGAAATACACTAAAAATTATTTGTTGTTCATCTGAAATTCATGTTTGTGCATTCTGTATTTTCATTTGCTGAATCTGCCAACACTAATCTTGGGAGAGTTAGGGATGTCAGCTTTGCTCCTTTCAGTTAGTTTTGTGGAGGAGAAAGTTTCAGGTATTAGTAACTTGCTATGTGCCTTAATACATTGTTGATTGACACATGATAACTTAAATATTGATAGCATTTTATAGTTTATGGAGCAGATTTATATTTTTTTATCGATACTACTTTTATTATAGTAGGCTAGAATTATAGAAACTTTATCCATACACTTTTATGCTTGCTTCTTCTATGATATACAGTGAGATATCTTATTTAGAAAATTCTACTTTCCCCAAACAATAAAACCAGTTCTACTCTCCCCAGACAATAAAACCATCAAACACTTTCTGTGCCACTATTTTGTCACACAAACTGGTTACCATACATTCTTTTTTTTTATTTTTTATATTGTTTAGGAAGTGGATTTATATATATTATTCACAAAAATCATATAAGTTAGGCGTTATCATTCCCACTTTACAGATAAGAAAACTGAAAATCAGAGTTTTCAGGTTACGATGCTGGTTCAAGTTTATATGGCTATTTAATGAACTATTTAGCAACTAGAAACAGTTCTTTGATTATATGTGCAATGTTATTTCAACTATGCCCAAGCTGTATCTTAGACTGATTAGATCTCAGCGTTTTATGTTTTACCAGAAGCAGATTTTCTTTTTGTTTTCCATTATCTAAAACTAGTCCCAGCAGGCATTACTTCTAATCCAGTTGTTTTGCTTGTTTGATTCCATTGAAGATTTAGTATTAATGAGATCACTGTGAGTAAAATATACAGCACGTTGAATTTGTCACTGTAGCTTCTCTTAACAAAAGAATTGAACAAATGTAGTGTTACAGGAATTTACATTTTCTGCCCTGTTGGAAACCCGATGATTTATTTGCTCCACAATTTTAAATAGCTACTTTTTGCAACCAGTGTCCCAAATTGACTTCAAATAACGTAATTATAGTACAATACGTTCTTCTAAAATCTTCTCTAGATTTGTATGAATGGTCATTGCATGGCAAATTGTAACTAAATTTCTCCAGTGCAGCACATTTTCAAAGAGAACATTAGCAAGGAGGTGTTCAATAGCAATAACACACATGTAGTGACACTATAGAGTAGTGGTTCTCAGGGTGTGGTCTCCTCAACTAGCAGCACCAACATCCCCTGGGGACTTGTCATTGAGATGGAAACTCCTAGATCTCAACCTAGACCTACAGAACCAGAAACTCTGAGGCAGGGTTCAGCAATTCGTGTTTAACAATCCCTTCAGGAAATTCTGATAGATGCAAATGTGTGAGACCCATTACAGGACTAGCATCCTGCTGTACCTCCTGAGGGTGAAGAGTGAATCCTAGCTTGGAAAAGCTAATTGAGACACATTTCTGTTCCAAGAATACTTCTGTGGACAGCATTTGATGGTAAGTCCACCCCTTGGTTACCTAAAATCGTTACATGTCAGAACTTTCTCAGCAGGTAGGGGAGTGGACACGGTCAAAAGAATGGAGAGATAGTTACAAACTTCAGTGAACAGAAGTAATTGTTAAATGCAACAGTAAGCATTCATCCATTGTTAGGGGAAAACAGACATTTACCAAACTGTTGTTATATGTAAGGTACCATCATCAGCATTTTGCACACGTCTCATTTATTTCTCATAACCATCCTATCATAGAGGCATTATTATGACCATTTAATAGATGACAGAAATATCAAGTACTTTGCTCAAAGTTACACTGCTGGTGAGCGACCTTCGTTTGGTTTATAATTTAATTATAGTTCATCTCTTTAATGAGTGTCCCCAGCCTCTCCACAGTATAAGGGACGTCTCTTATTGCCACCTACCTCGAAGTTGGCTTTCATCATCTTACAATGCAGTTTTCTACTAACCTGACAGATATCTTAAAACCAGCGGGTGAATATCAAAAGACAAATCTAGAGGTTTGTATGGAAGCGTTTCAATTTCTCACTCTTGGCCCACACAGACCTTTTAAGAACTCCCTATGATAAAGCAGATCAATATGTTAATGTCGCAGTTTTATACTTTACAAAGAAAATTCATCAGTATCACATATAAGGAAACTTGGTGTGTATCAGAGTTAGTATTAGAGATTAGTAGGGAAAAAAATGACTATTTAGCATGTGGTATTTTTGGACAATTGGTTACCAGAGAAGTGAAAAACAAAACCCTAAATTCCTACTTCAAACCCACCATACATTTTTTTTTAAAAATTCCAAAGGCATTAAAATCTAAATGTGAACCACAAAAGGTTAAATATGTTTCAAATATCTATATGAAAGAGTTATGATCTTGTGGGTAAAGAGAGTTTATTTTAAAAGATTTCTTTTAAAAAAAACTACATCAAAATTTAAAACATATGACAAAAAGATACCATGAAAAAGTTGAAAGACATATGACAGATTAGAAGATATTTCCAATATATGCAGTGAAGACAGAACTAGAAACCAAAATATATGAAAACATTCTACAAGTGAATAAGAGGAATATGAACAATTCAGGACAAAAATAGACACTAAACACAAATAGGTAATTTACAATAGAGAAAATTAAATGTGGAATAAATATGTGAAAAGATGCTATACCTGTATGTTAATCAGGGAAATGAAAATATAAACATCAGTGAAATGCCATTTTATAGTTTTCATGTTGGCAAAAGTATAAAATCTGTCAATAACCAGTGTATACTTCTGAGAAGTGCGTAAATTAGGCCAATTGTTTTGCAAACGACAATTTGGAAATAGCTAGAAAATCTAAATATGTGCATACACTAAAACCCAGCAATTCTACCTCTAGATATGATTTCTATGGAAGTTTTCCTATTTGAGTGCAAAGAGGTACACATCGTAAGTTCACTGCAGTGCAGTATGTAATAAAGATTGGATATGATTTAAATGTCCATCAATAGGAAAATGGACAGAGAAAGTTTGGTATATTTATGAGGTATGATGTTATGTAGCAGTTAAAAATAATGAATTAGATCTATGCATCAATAATGATAGGTTTCTAAAATCTAATTTTGAGGGTAATAAGTAATTTGTAGGAAGATATACATAGTATGGATACATTTGTGTAATTTAAAAATATGTGTGATAGTAATATATATATGTGTGTGTGTATATATGGATTGGTAGGATAAACATAAAATTCAATTGTTTCCTCCAGGGAGAAGCTAAGGTAGGAGAATGGGATTGAGGAAGGAATTCTAGAGACAAATTTTATCAGAAATATTTAGTGGCTTATATTTTTTAAATATGACATAAGTAAGTATGGAAAAATATTAACCTAAGTCTTTGCTGTTATAGTCTCTGCATTTTTTGTATTATTAATCTTATTTTTTCCAAAGTAGAAAAAAATGCCCTGAAGCTCAGAGAGGTATGTAAATTGCATGAGACAGCCAAGGTAAAAAAAATAGATCACTGTGTAAAGGCCAATTCAAATGTAATAGAAAGGCTAATTACATCAACAGAATAGTGAAGTATTTCAAATAGGTCCAGAGATTTTCAAGTCTTTTTTAGTAAAACATTACTGACTAATCCCAGCCCTGTTGGGAAGGGTTTCAATGGATGCAATTGTTTTTTTCACTAACTTTGTTATTTTTCTTTTTTCCTTTTTTTTTTGAGACGTAGTCTTGCTCTGTCACCCAGGCTGGAGTGCAGTGGCGCAATCTTGGCTCACCGCAACCTCCACCTCCAGGGTTCAAGTGGTTCTCCTGCCCCAGCCTCCCCAGTAGCTGGGATTACAGGCACGCACCACCATGCCCTGCTAATTTTAGTATTTTTTTTAGTAGAGATGGAGTTTCACCATGTTGACCAGGCTGGTCTCAATCTCCTGACCTCAAGTGATCTGCTCATCTTGGCCTCCCAAAGTGCTGGGATTACAGGCATGAGCCACTGTGCCAGGCCAACTTTATTATTTTTCATGTTGGAATTACAAAATCTATGTTGGAGCACTATACCTTTGGTGTCTATAGGTTGATAACTATGTTAGAGCTGACACTACCACCTACTTTCACCGTCTTGACAGTATCACCAGATGATACTCCCTGCTCAAAAAAAAAAAAGATATAACGTGGTTAATTAATGTTTTATCTTCTTATTTTTAGAATTCCTTATTGTAATCCACTGTACCCTGGTCTTCTGGCTATCTGGTGTTATGAGATTTCAGATGATCTGGTAAGTATCTTTCTACTTCTTAAGGAGGGCTTTTTATGAAAGCCCTCTCTAGATTTAAATTAACAGTGTTAAAAGTAGACATAATCATTCATATTGACTAAAGATTTTATAGTTTTGGATATATCAACTTGTTAATATAATTCAAAACTTCTTAGGATGGAAAGCTGGTGGATTGAATACTGAAGATTAGTGAGAAACAACAACAGCATGAGATTGGGGTTAAGGTGACATGAGTGCTGACACTAAGCCTGCCGTTAGCTCTGAGACATTGAAACAATTTCTTGCATTCTCTGGGGTTCAGTTTCTCCATCTGTACCTTGGTGAGATGGACTAGTACATTTTATTTGATGTAGGTATCAGTAGCATTTGTCATGGGTGGTGATTACTTCCTCCTCCTGGAAACATTTTCTTCCATTAACTTCTAAGGCATTCTAAGACATCTTACTCTTAATTTTCCCTTGTTTCACTAGCCCTCCTTCTTAGTTTTCTTTATCTGGAGAGACTCAAGATTACTCCTTAGATCTCTTATTAGCATACATTCCTTTTATCCCCTTGGTGATTTCATCTAGCATCATAATTTTAAAGCCATGTATTTACCTACATTGCCTAAATATAGGTATATCTTCAGCCTTGATAGCTTCTCTGAATTTCATATAAGTTTTTAACTTGATATCTCCACTTTTATGTCTAACGTATTGCTCAAAATTTACATGCCTAAAATTTCACATTCAATCCCTGCCCCTCCTCTACTCTAACTTGCTCTTCAATTCATCTCCCTCACACTCGTTAAAGGAAACAGTGTTTCCACTCGCTGTTCAGGACAAATCCCTTGGCATCATCATTAATCCTCTCTTTCTTTTACACCCTATACCTAATGATTAGCAAGTTTTTTTTAAAAAGTTCCCAAATGGTAGTGTTTTATTTTTAATTATAATCTGTTTTTCCATTTTGCTCAAATAATTATTTCTGTATATTCCTACATTTGTAATTTAAGATTTCTCTTCTGTTAATTATTAGCAAATCTTGCTGGATATAACTTAAAAATACATCCATAATGTATCAATCAGTCCAAAACCCTAGAATGAAGAGCAATCCCTGGGAGTAGTATCCCAATCCAGAAAAACAGGGACACCAGAGACAAAGTAAGCAGGTAGTTAATATAGCAGTGAGGGAAGAGAGCCAGGAGATCACAGTAAGTATATGGTCATTTTTTTGGAATAGATTGCAAAAATCAAAGAAAGGGAACTTTATAGCCATGAAGCAAGAAAATCTAATCTACACCACCTTCCTAGAAGTTTAAGAAAATGAATTTTACATAAAAACAAACAGCAGATTATCATGAGAGAATATTATAGAAATGTATTATTTAAAAATAGAGGCTGGGCGCAGTGGCTCACGCCTGTAATCCTAGCACTTGGGGAGGCCGAGGTGAGTGGATCACCTGAGGTCAGGAGATTGAGAGCAGCCTGGCCAATACGGCCAAACCCCGTCTCTACTAGAAATACTAAAATTAGCTGGGCGTGTTAGCACATGCCTGTAATCCCAGCTACTTGGGAGGCTGAGGCAGGAGAATTCGCTTGAACCCAGGAGGCGGAGGTTGCAGTGAGCCGAGATGGTGCCACTGCACTCCAGTGTGGGTGACAGAGCGAGACTCTGTCTCAAAAACAAAAACAAAAAAGAATAGAATAATGCATTTATGTAATGAATAAACAGAATAATATCAGTATAGGCAATAAAAGCTTTCATAGAAAGGCACATCCACAAAATAAATATGTTACCTAAGATTTCAAAACAAGGTAAAAGGAATTGACAAAATAATATAAGATATATGATAATAATGTAAACGTGAATTGCACAAATTTAGGATGATGTGATTATACCCTGAAAATAATTATTAAGTAATTTTAGAAATAAAGATTATATTAAAAGGATTACAAGATTAATTAAACATGGAATAATGCTTCTTAAGGAAAATAAAATTTGAAAAGAATAAACTTTAAAAAGAAGCAAAGAAAAAGATAAAAAAGATTCAGAAGAAAGTTCAACTGGTTCGTTTTGAGAGTTAATAGGACCCTGACTGCTTTATTCATTTATGACCTTAACACAAGCTCCTTGAACTTACCCACAAAGTGGATTGTGTAAAAATCCCTTCTCGTTTCAGCTGCTGTTTGCGAATAGACTCTGCATATTTCCCAAGCTACTTCGGGATTTGCCTTCTCTTAGGTATTAGGAAATGTGCTTAGCAAAGAGCCCCTCACTTTCTTCAGTTTCCTTTGACTGATATAAAATTCTGGATTCATATTTCTTGAGTTTTTAAAATTAGTTGCTCCATTGTCTTCTGATATAAAATTTTGCTACTGAAAATATACATACAATAAAATCCCAAAGGAAAAATTAGTAAGATTAAATTGTAGGCCAGGCGAGGTGGCTCATGCCTGTGATTCCAGCACTTTGGGAGGCTGAGGCAGGCGGATCACTTAAGGTCAGGAGTTCGAGACCACTTATACCTACTAAGTAACGTAAAAGACCTAAGCTATGTTATCAATAGGGTAGAAATTCATTTATATATAGCACTTAGAACTCCATTAACAGGAGTTTTTACTTTCAACTAATGTAGACATTGTCTACAACTGACTATATCTGAAGCCAAAAAGAAAACTCCAATAAATTAAAAAATATATATAAATTATATATCATAATTCTCTCACCATAATGCAATAGAATTAGAAATTAATAACAAATCAGAAAATAATCCATCTGGAAATTTTAAAACATGTTCTTAAATTAGTAAGTATCAAAAACAATGTTAAATAGTAGTATAGATAGTGGGCTTCTCATCTTGTTCCTGACTTTAGTGAAAAAGTTTCTGATTTTTTTCCCCAGTGATAAGTAAGATGTTGGACAAATATGTATATGTACACATATTATGTGAGTGTGCGTGTGTGCACAAACACGTATATATATACACATACATATACATATATGCATGTCTGTGTATGTATATATACACATAGGTATCGTCGATATATATGAAAATATATAGGTTATTGTATAGGTTTCCCTTCTATCTCATCTTTTTTATTGCAATCCCATCCATTGCTCTTTTACTGACAGTTTTCAGAATGAATGGGTGTATCAAAACCATTCATTTATCTATGGTGATTATATATTTTTTTCATTAGCTGTTTTAAAATGCTGTGTTCTCTTAAGGTATTTTCTAATATTGAGTTATTAATATATTTGCATATCTGCAATAATACCTGTTTGGAAATGATGTATTTTTTGAATGTACAGTACTAGTGAGTTCTTTGTTGTGTTATTTTCCTGGCTAATGTTAAAACACATCAGAAAACAAATTTGGAAGTTTTTCTTCTTTTATAAACTCTGGAATATTTTTAATAATGTTGGAATAATCTAACCATTAAATGTTTGATAGAATTTCCCTGTAAAAACATCTTGTATTCATGCCAGAGAAACTCTTTTGATACTTTCTCCATTTCCTCTGTGGTAGTTGGTTTGTTTAGATTGTCTGTTCCTACTGAGACCAATTTTAAAAACTTTTATTTTCCTAGAAACATACCCACATAATCTAGTTTTTCGAATTATTTGCAGAGGGTTTTTCAAAGTAGCCTCTTAGGATCATTAAAATGTCCTCCGTTTCAACCTCCTTGTAATTGTTATCAGATAGCAAGTTGATGTGAATTAGTCAGCCATTACCAGATTCACAGCCAGTAGCTGCTATTTTCTAAAGGAAAGTGTAAAGGATGTAAATCGATACAACCCTTTTGGAAATTTGTACATTTCCCTTTTGGAAAGGCTTGTATTAATTTAAATAATTATAGTTATATAATGTATAAATATATACATACAGTTATAAATGTATAACTATATACATATATAACTATATGTATATAGTTATAGATACATATATAACTGTATGTATATAGTTATAGATACATATATAACTGTATGTATATAGTTATAGATACATATATAACTGTATGTATATAGTTATAGATACATATATAACTGTATGTATATAGTTATATATGTATAACTATAATTATGTATGTAACTTAAAGTTATATAAATTAACATGTATATAACTTCACATTTTATTTTTATTATAGAACACTTTAAACATACACAAAAGTAAAGAGAATAATATGATGAACTCAAATGCAACCATAACCCAGCTTCAACGGATAACAATTTATGACCAATCTTGTTTAATCTATAATCTCACCTATTTCTCTGCCCTACATGTTATTTTGAAGAAAATTCTCTAAATCATATGTTACCCATAAGTGTCTCAATATATGCCTTTATAGAGATAAACCTTCCTTTTCTTAGTAAACTTTTTTATTTTGCAATAATTTTTGATTTACAAAAAAGATGAAAAACAGTACATAGATTTTCTGTATACTAACTCAGTTTCTTACATTGTTAACATTTTATATTACCATACGCAGTTGTCAAAACTGAGAAGCTAACATCGATACATTACTCCTAAACTCCAGACTTTGGATTCGACTAGATTTTTACTTTTGTGTTCCACGATACCACATCACATTTAGTTAACACTTTTTATGAATATAACTGCAATAAGATTATCACACTTTAAAGTAATAATTCCTTAATATCATTAAACATCCACTTAGGATCCAAATTTAAACTTTTCTCACAAATAGCATATGTTTTTGAAGTGTTTATTTGAATCAGGATCCAAAGAAGATCCACAACTGTGGTTGGCTAATACCTCTTACGTGTGCTTTAATGTATAAGTTTCACTTCCATCTCATTTTTATTGTAAGGTATTTATTTTAAAAATTGAGTCATTTGGCCTGCAGAGTTTCTTAAAATTTGAGTATTGCTGATGGATTCTCCATGGAGACATTTGCAAGATCCCTCTGTCATACATGTTTACATATAGAAGTCTGACCCACGATTAAAAATACCCACACATTTGAGGGCAAAATTTTGAAATAAAAAAACGTAAAAAATCAAGAGAAAACGAAAGACATTAGATCATTGGAGAATCCAGAGAAAAACACAAACATGCTCCTTACAATTGTCTGGCCACGTTTACTTAGAGCGTCTGCGATGTGCTGGGGCTCCACGTCAGCCCCCAGTTGCCTAGGAAACCGTGAAGCCAGAAGGCTGTTATGGCTAAGTCGTGCAAATAGCCAAGATGGCAGCCCACCCCTCCCTCTGGGAGCTCTGTTCCAGGGAGTCCTGAAACCTTTGTCAACTGGTGAACACTGATGGGGTTAGCTGGAGACCCCAGTTGGGACGCCCCACCCAATGATGAGGAAGGAGATCAGGAATCTGCTTCAAAAAGCAGTCTGGCCACGTTTCATAGGGCAGCTTTGCTGTGCTGGGGTACCACTTCTGCCCCCAGTCTGCTTGGACTCTCCGGAGCCCAAAGGCTAGAACAGCTAAGTCACCCAAACAGCAAAGCTGGCAGCCCGCCATCTGGTAAAATTCTGAGCTCTGTTCCCGGGAGTTTTCATATAACCGAAGGGTGGGGAACACTGGTAGGGTGGCTGGAGGCTCTATTTGGGACGTTCTGCCCAGTGAGGAGGAACGGGATCAGGGACTCGCTTGAAGAAGTAGTCGCGCCATGTTTTTGTAGAGTAGCCGTGCTGTGCTGGGGGATCGCTTTCACCCCCGGTTGGTTAGGACTCTCCCAAACAGCAGAGGAGGTGGTCTGCCCCTCTCCCCAGCAGCTTTGTCCCAGGTAGGTGCAACACTGCTACCGGTTGCTGGCTGGAATTCCAAGCCGGTGGTTCTTATCCTGTGAGGTGCCATGAAAGTGGGTCCCACAGATCGTCCCGGCTCAGCCCTCTGGATTCAGCCTTTTTCCTAGGGGTATGGACAGGGATCTAAGCTCCCGCTTTTCCAGAGTTGCAGTTACTTTTGCTAGGACTCCCAGAAAGCCAGGGTATCTAAAGCTCCTGGATCTCTGTGCACTCCTGAGCGGCTGCTCTGTGAAGACTCCACGTAGCTGTGTGTGTCAGACTGAAGGCCCTCATGGAATGGGTTCATGAGGCGTGCTCCTGACCCAAGGGTTGCAAACATCTATTGGCAAAGCGTGGGATCCTGGAGTCACACATTCTCTCACAGGTTCTCTGGGTGGAGGAGCTTCCCTTGGCTCCGTGTCACTCTTGGGTGGGCTGTCATCCTGCCTTGCTTTTCTCCTTTCTCCATGGTTTGTTTCCTTGATTAGTCCAAATGTGAGTACCTGGATGTTTTAGTTGAAGGTGCTGTATTTACTCGCCCCTTCACTTCCTCTCTGTAAGAACCATGTATATTAGCTGCTTCTAGTCAGCAATCTTGGCCGCTCTTCGCATGCTTAGTTTTAAAAGAAATTGCCAAACTGTTTTCCAGAGTGGCTGTAACATTTTATATTTCTAGAAGCAATGTATGAGTGACTCAGTTATTCCACATCCTCGCTAGCATTTGGTATTTTCTCTATTTTTATAGCCATTCTGAAAAATGTGTTATGATATATCATTGTAGTTTAATTTGAAATTCCCTGACAGCTAAAGATGTTGATCATCTTGTGTTTTTTGCCATCTATATATATATCTTCTTTGGTGAAATGTTTGTTTGATGTATATGGCACGTTTTTAAATGCTTTTTTCTGTTGAATTATTTTTAATTTTTAATTATTGTGGGTACGTAGTAGATGTATATATTTATGGGGTATGTGAAATATTTTGGTAGTGGCATGCAAAGCATGATAATCACATCATGGAAAATCGGGTATCAATTCCTTCAAGCACTTATCTTTTATGTTACAAACAGCCCAATGTGGTTACTTGTTATTGGTCTGTTCAGGTTTTAGATTTCTTTCTGGTTCTATCTTGGTAAGTTGCATGTATCTAGGAATTTCTCTGTTTCTTGTATGTTTTCCAGTTTATTGGCATGCTGTTGCTCATAGTAGCCACTAATGATCTTTTCAGTTTCTTCAATATCAGTTGTAATGTCTCTTTTTTAATCTCTGATTTTATTTATGTGAGTCTTCTCTCTTTTTTTTCTTAGTCTGGCTAAGGGTTTGTCAATTTTGTTTATCTTTTCAAAAAGCCAACTTTTGTTTCATTGATCTTTTGTATCGTTTTATTGATTTGAAATGTACTTATTTCTGATCTGATCCTTATTATTTCTTTTCTTCTCTTAATGTTAGGTTCAGTTTGCTCTTGCTTTTCTGTTTCTTTAAGATGCATCATGAGGTCATTTATTTGAGGTTTTGCTTCTTTTATAATGTACACAATAATAGCTATACATTTCCTTCTTAGTACTGCTTTCCCTGTATACCACAGGTTGATACATATTTTGTTTTCATTATCATTTGTTTCAAGTTGTTTTTCAATTTTCTTCCTGATTCTCTCATTGACCCTCTGCTTTTTGGTAGTCTTTTTTGGGTTGAGTCTGCTTGATGTTCTATAACCTCCTTGTCCTTGAATGTTGATGCCTGAAGATGTTTTTTGGTATCTGGGCATTGAAGAGTTAAGTATTTATTATAGTCTTCACAGCCTGGGCTTGTTTGTGCCTTTCCTTCTTGAGAAGGCTTTCCAGGTATTTGAAGGGAGTTGGGCCTCAAGCCTAATATCTCTGTGGTTTTTGCAGACTCATAGATGTACCACCTTGAGGGTCTCGAATTAGATCCAAAAGAATTCTTTGAATTATCAGCATATACTCTTGTTCTTTTCTCTTACTTCTCTTAAACAAATGAAGCATCTTTCTCTGTGCTGAGCCACCTGGAGTTGGAAGTGTGGTGACGCAAGCAACACTGTGGCCACCACAACTGGGACTGTACTGGGTCAGACCTGAAGCCAGCACAACACTGGGTCTTGCCCAAGGCCCTTCCCTTTAGCATGTCAGTTTCCCTTATTCCCCAAACATGTCCAGAGATGCTGTCTGGGAGCCAGTGATTGGAGTGAAAAAACCACAGCAGTTTACCTGATGTTCTATTCTACTGTGGCTAAGCTGACACTCACACCACCATACAAAGTCCTTCCTGCTTTTCCCTCCACATTTCACAGGCAGAAGAACCTCTCTCTGTGGCAACTACCACTACCAGTCCACAGGTTTTCTGCCAGGCCACTTCTGATGTTCACTTAAAGTCCAACAGTTCTTCTGTAAGCTCGTGGTGAATGCTGCCAGGCCTAGGACTTACCCTTTAAGGCAGTGTGCTCCCCTCTGGCCCAGGGCAGGTGCAGAAATGCTATCCAAGGGCCTAGGCTTGGACTCGTGGACCCTACGGGCCTGCTTGTTGCTCTACCTACTGTGATTGAGCTGTGACATAGTTTGGATATTTGTCCCCAGCCAAATATCAGGTTGAATTGTAATCTTCAATGTTGGAAGTGGGGCCTGATGTGATGTGTTTGAGTAAAGGGGGCAGATCCTTCATGGCTTGGTACTGTCTTTGTGATAGTGAGTGAGTTCTCATGATGTTACAGGACCCCACCACTTACCCATAGGTAGCTGTTGGGTCAGGGTTTTCACAATATAGTCCCTTCTGTTGTTTGCAAGAGATATATTACAGGAAAGGGGTCCTGATCCAGACCCCAAGGGAGGGTTCTTGGATATCACGCAAGAAAGAATTCAGGGAGAGCCTGCAGTGCAAAGTAAAAGCAAGTTTATTAAGAGAAAAGTAGTGAAACAATAGCTACTCCATAGACAGAGTAGGACTTACTTTCGTTCTCGAAAGTAAGAGGAGGAACGCATCCACCCTAGGTACAATGCTTGTACATATTGGGAGTTGTGCTCTGCTACAAGGGTATGTGATAAAGCATAAATTTTCTTAATTACTGTATTTTGCAAGAATTGATATTACTATCTTTAAAGCAAAATGAGGAATGCCTTTGTTCTCCAGATATCGGAATATCTGGACACTCCCAAGTCTGGGTCTGTTGAGTAAACATTTTTAATTTGTTCCCTTAACCATAAACATCTAGGGGCTAAGAATGCCTGAGTTTCTGAGAATGCAGCCAGGCGAGTCCCAGACTCATTTTCCTAGCCCTCACTCAAGATGGAGTCGCTCTGGTTCAGACACCTCTGACAATGAGCTTTGGTTGTTTAAAAGTGTGTGGCACCTCCCCTTCAACCAACTCTTTCTCTCACTTGCTCCTTCTTTCCTGCTTTACCATGTAACATGGTTTTTCCCTCTTTGCCTTGCCCTGTGATTGAAAGCTCACTGAGGCTTCACCAGAAACCAGGCAGATGCCAGCAACATGGCTTCCTATAAAGCCTGAAGATCTGTGAGCCAGTTAAACCACCTATCTTTATAAATTACCCAGTCTTAGGTATTTCTTTATAACAATGCAAAAATGGCCTAATACAAAAAAATTGGTACCAGTAGTGGCATATTGCTATAAAGTTACCTGAAAATGAGGAAGCAACTTTGGAACCAGGTAATGAGCAGAGTTTGGAAGAGTTTGGAGGGCTCAGAAGCAGACATGAAGATAAAGGAAAGTTTAGATTTTCTTTAAGGCTGCTGAAATGGTTGTGTCCAACATGTCGATACTGATATAGACAGTGAAGTCCAGGCTGAAGAGATCTCAGGTGGAAATAAGGGACCCATTGGGAACTGGAGCAAAGGTCATGTGTGTTATAAGGACAAAGAGTTTGGCTGCATTCTGTTCATGCCCTAGGGGTTTGTGGAAGTATGAACTTTATAATGTTAATTTAGAGTATCTGGTAGAAGAAATTTCTAGGCAGCAAAGCATTGAAGATGTGGTCTGGCAACTTCTAACAGCCTGCACTCAGATGTGAGAGCAGAGGAATGACTTAAATTTGGAACTTATAATTAAAAGAGAAGCAGAGTATAAAAGTTTGAAAAATTTGCAGACTAGCCATGTGGCAGAGAAAGACAAAGCTTTTTGGGGACAGGAATTCAAGCAAGCTATGGAGCAACCAGTTGCTAGATAAATTTGAATAATAAAAAAGAACTAAGTGGTAATATCCAAGACAATAGGGAAAAAGCCTCCTAGGCATTTTGGAGCCCTTCACAGGAGCCACTCCCATCACAGACCTGGAGGCCTGTGAGGGAAGAATGGTTTCATGGCCCAGGCTCAGGTCCCCACTGTTCTGCACAGCCTTGGAAGACTGCTCCCCACATCCCAGCAACTCTGGCTCCAGCCTCAGCTCAAGGGCCCCAGATACTGCTCATGCCACCTCACTGTCGGTCGCAAGCTGTAAGTCTTGGCAGCTTACACGTGGTGTTAAGCCTGTAGGTACACAGAAGACAAGAGTGAATGAGGCTTGGCAGCCAATGCCTACATTTCAGAGGATGAATGAGAAGGCCTGAGTTCCCAAGCGGAAGGGAACTCTCTTGCTTGTTTCTGCTTTCACTATGTGATGAGCCTGTTCTCTCTTCACTTTCTGTCATGACCGAAAGCTCCCCGATGCTTCCCCAGGGAAGGCTGTGAAGAGGGGATTTGTGGGTTTGGAGCCCCCACATAGAGTCCCCATTTGGGACAGTTCCTCATGGAGCTGTGAGAAGGGGGACACCAGTCTCCAGACCCCAGAATGGGAGATCCACCAGACTTGCAACCTCAGTGTGGAAAAGCCACAAACTCTCAACCTGAACCCTGAAAAGCCACAAGAGTGGAGTTGCCCAAGGCCTTGGGAGCCCACCCCTTGCACCAGTGTGTCCTGGATGTGGGACATGGAAACAAAAGTGATTACATTTTGAAGACTTAATATGTAATGACTGCCCTGCTGAGATTCAGACATGCATGGGACCTATATCCCCCCCCACTTTTTTTTATCCAATTTATCCCTTTCAGAATGAGAATCCTTACCCAATGCTGATACCCCCATTGTAACTTGGAAGTAAACAACTTGTTTTGATTTTACAGGCTCACAGGTGAAAATAACTCATTTCCAGATACGACTTCAGATTTGGAACTTGGGACTTTTGAGTTAATGCCGGAATGAGTTAAGACTTTAAAGGGACTGTTGAGAAAGCATAATTGTATTTTTTTAATGTGAGAAGGAAATGAGATTTAGGAGCAGCCAGGGCAGAATGATATAGTTTGGATATTTGTCCCCGCCCAAATCTCATGATGAATTCTAGTTCTCAGTGTTGGAGGTGGGACATGGTGGTAGATGTTAGGGTCATGGGGGAGGATCTCTAATGGTTTGGTACTGTTTTTGTGATAGTGAGTGAGTTTTTGCAAGATTGGGTCGTTTAAAAGTGTGAGGCACCTTTCCCCTCAACTCTCTCTTGCTTGTTTCTGCTTTCACTATGTGGCGTGCCTGTTTTCTCTTCACTGTTTGCCATGACTGAAAGCTCCCTGAGGCTCTCCCAGAAGCCAAGCAGATGCCAGCTCCATGCTTCCTGTAAAGTCTGCAGAACCATGAGCCAGTTAAACTGTTTTTTCTTTATAAATTACCTAGTCTCACAGATTTTTTTTTATAGCAACGCAAGAACAGCCTAATACAAGCTGATAACTAAGGCACAAGACAAATCCTCTTTACTTTTTCCTGTGCTTTTCTCAATCAGATGGAGTCTTTGACCATAACTTCCTCAGCTGGGAATGTGCTTGGTCATACTTGAAGCTACCATGCTTCAGAGGCCGAGGTCCACAGCATACTCCTTGGGTATCACTCCCGGTTATTAGGGCCTAAGGGCTCTTCAGTTAGCAGGTGAGGAATGCTGGCAGGACTGGGTCTTTTCCTTCAAGGCAGTAGGTTCCCTTATGGCCCAGGGTGCATCTAGAAATGTCATCTTGGAGGTAGAGCCCCGGAATGGGGCCCTCAGAACTCTGCCCAGTGCCCTATCCTACTGTGGCCGAGCTGGTATCCAAGATGCAAGACAAAGTCCTCTGTACTCTTCCCTCTCCTCTCTTCAAGTAGAAGGAAAGGGTAACTTTTTTATTACTGTGAGCTTCACTGCCTGGGGTTGGGGAAGGGATGGCACAAGAACTCCCTCAGCTGCCTATCTGGTGTCTCCCTAGGTCAAATGCCACCCTGGCTCTTAGCCCAGCTCGGCACTAGGATTTTCCTTGGAGTTGCAATCCTTGTGTCCTAGGCTGTCTTTCAAGTTTACCTAGAACCCAAGAACACTTCAGCCCACTGTGGCAAGGCTTCCTGAGAAACTCGAGTTCTGACTGATGGGGTGGGCTCTTCTCCTCTGGCTAGGTCTGGTCCAAATGCTTCTTTTGTATATGGGCCCTGACTGCATCCAGCATGGCTTTATTCTTGGCTGCGGCAGGGAAGCACTGAGTTCACTATAAAGTCCCTCAGTCACTGCACTGTCCTTCCCCAAGTGCATAGCTGTTGCTGGGGGATGGGGGATGGGTGGCCTCAGCAATTCAAGACTGTCTCTCCTACCCTCCTTAATGCCTCTTTCTGTGATACAGATTTAAAACTAGGTACTGTGATCTGATTTTTGGTTCTTGTGATGGTGCTTTCCTACATGCAGATAGTTGTTAAAATGTGGGGTTTGGCGGGGGGGGATGAACAGTGTAAGCTTCTATTCCATCATCTTGCTCCACCTCCTTCTGTTGATTTTTGATAATTCTTTATATTTTCTATACACAGGTATTTGTTGAATGTATAGTTTGCAAGTATTTTCTCCCAGTTTCTAGCTTGCTTTTTCATCCTCTTCAAATAAACTTTCAGAGAGAAAAACATGCTTTTTAAAAATTTTTGATAAGTTCCAATTTATTTACTTTGCATTTTATGAATTACTCTTTTGATATCAAGCCTATTAACTCTTTTGCCTTGTCTTAAATCTCAAAGATTTTCTCCTAAGTTATATATATTTATTTTAAATATGGTTTTGCATGGTATATTGAAGGCTGTGATCTATTGTAGGTTAAATATGTGAGGTACTACTCAGTTAATCCTTGGGAGGTGGTTTATGCGTGTCCAATTACTCCAGCATCATTTGTTGAAAACGTTTCCTCAGCTGAATTGCCCTTGCAACTTTGTCTAAAATTTGTTGGGTATATTTGTGTGAGCCTACTTCTGGGTTCTCCATTCTGCTCTGTTGATCTATGTGTCTATCCCTCTGCCAATACCACACTGTCTTGGTTAATGTATCTGTAAAATAATCTTTAATATGATAGACTGATTCTTCTCAGTTTATGCTTCTTTATTGGGATAGTGATAGCTATTGGAGGACCTGTGTCTTCTCACATTAAAATTTTAGAATATGCTTATATATATCTACAACAGGGGTGTCCAATCTTTTGGCTTCCCTGAGCCACATTGAAAGAATTGTCTTGGGCCACACATAAAATACACTAACTCTAACAATAGCTGATGAACTAAAAAAAAAAAAAAAAAAATCACCAATCTCATAATGTTTTTAAAAAGCTTATAAATTTGTGTTGGGCCACATTCAAAGCTGTCCCGGGCTGCCTGTGGCCTGTGGGCTGTGGGTTGGACAAGGTTGATCTATAGCAAACCTTGCTTTGATTTGGATAGAAATTTAAGCCTTTAAGTAAATGTGGAGAAAGGTAATGTCCTTACTTTGTTGTCTTCCAATTCATAAACACAGTGTACCGCCTCTCCACTTGTTCATGTTTTCTTTGACTTCTTTCATTAACATATGTAATTTTTAGCATTCAGATGTGCATGTTTGCTAAATGTCATTGTAGAAGATACCATGTTTTACATTTCAGTTTATAAATTTTCCTTGTTAGTATATAGAAATATGATTGATTCTTAGGTGTTGAACTTGTATCCTGCAACCCTGCTGAACTAATTTTTTACATTTAGGATTTTTAAATTTTCTTTTATTTTGTTTTTGTTTTATTTTGTAGATTCCTTGGGATTTCTCTACCTTGGCAATCATGTTATCTGTGAATAGAAATCATTTCATTTATTCCTTCCCAGTTTGTATGCCTTTTGTTTATTTTTCTTGCCTTATTGCAATGGCAAAATCTTTTAGAGCTGTGTTGAGTACGAGTGGGGAGAGTTGACATCTTTGCCTTGTTCCCAATTTTAAAGAGAAAGTATTTACTTTCTCACCATTAAGTATGAAGTTAGGTAGAAGTTTTTTGAAGATGCTTTTGTATCAAGTTGAGGTAATTCCTCTTTACCCCTAACTTGATGAGAGTCTTTATCATGAACGTGTGTTGAATTTTTAAAAAACTTTTTTCTGTATAAATTGATATGATTATATTTTTCTTCCTTTAATTGTTAATGCAGTATATTATATTTTAACATATTGAACCAGACTTGCAAATCTGGAAGGAAACTACTTAGTCATGATCATACTGTAAAATTATTTTTGTACGTGGATTTTATTTGCTAAAATTAGGTAAAGGATTTTCTAATCCAAGTTCATGAGATTTATTGGTCTATAGTCTTATCTCTTTATGCATTGCATTGGTCTGGATTAGGTATCGGAGTAATATTGATCTCATAAAATGAGTTGAGAAGAAAATTGTAGTTTTTATTTTTTTATTTTATTTTTATTTTATTTTTTTTTATTATTATACTTCAGGTTTTAGGGTACATGTGCACAATGTGCAGGTTTGTTACATATGCATCCATGTGCCATGTTGTTTTGCTGCACCCATTAACTCGTCATTTAGCACTAGGTATGTCTCCTAATGCTGTCCCTCCCCCCTCCCCCCACCCCACAACAGTCCCCGGAGTGTGATGTTCCCCTTCCTGTGTCCATGTGTTCTCATTGCTCAATTCCAACCTATGAGTGAGAACATGCGGTGTTTGGTTTTTTGTCCTTGCGATAGTTTACTGAGAAGGATGTTTTCCAGTTTCATCCATGTCCCTACAAAGGACATGAACTCATCATTTTTTATGGCTACATAGTATTCCATGGTGTATATGTGCCACATTTTCTTAATCCAGTCTATCGTTGTTGGAAATTTGGGTTGGTTCCAAGTCTTTGCTATTGTGAATAGTGCCACAATAAACATACGTGTGCATGTGTCTTGATAGCAGCATGATTTATAGTCCTTTGGGTATATACCCAGTAATGGGATGGCTGGGTCAAATGATATTTCTAGTTCTAGATCCCTGAGGAATGGCCACACTGACTTCCACAATGGTTGAACTAGTTGACAGTCCCACCAACAGTGTAAAAGTGTTCCTATTTCTCCACATCCTCTCCAGCACCTGTTGTTTCCTGACTTTTTAATGATGGCCATTCTAACTGGTGTGAGATGGTATCTCACTGTGGTTTTGATTTGCATTTCTCTGATGGCCAGTGATAATGAGCATTTTTTCATGTGTTTTTTGGCTGCATAAATGTCTTCTTTTGAGAAGTGTTTGTTCATGTGCTTTGCCCACTTTTTGATGGGGTTGTTTGTTTTTTCCTTGTAAATTTGTTTGAGTTCATTGTAGATTCTGGATATTAGCCCTTTGTCAGATGAGTAGGTTGCAAAAATTTTCTCCCATTCTGTAGGTTGCCTGTTCACTCTGATGGTAGTTTCTTTTGCTGTGCAGAAGCTCTTTAGTTTGATTAGATCCCATTTGTCAATTTTGGCCTAGGCAATACCATTCAGGACATAGGCGTGGGCAAGGACTTCATGTCTAAAACACCAAAAGCAATGGCAACAAAAGCCAAAATTGACAAATGGGATCTAATGTAGTTTTTTTTTAAAGATGAAAAATGGCATAATCTGATCTTTGAAGTAACAATTCTGGAAATAGGGTAGAAGTTGGAACAAAAGGGCTAGATGTTGTTAAGGAATCCAAATGGAAACTATTAGATAAAAGCAATAAATGATGGCATTACATAAATAGCACCAAAATTAGGAAGAGAAAACAAGATCTGTGAGGTATGTAAATTTGGAACATGTATATTTAAAGTATGAAGAAAAGTAGAGCTGATGAAAAATGCTAAAATGGAAGAGTTGGTGCATTAGTTATTTATTGTTATGCAACAGTGTTACCACAAACTTGGTGACTAAAATATCACACTTCTGTAATGTTTGGATGGCACATGGCAGAGTACATGTGTAAGTGCCCAAGGCAAAGACTTGCACACAGTAGGTGCTCAGTAATTATTTGACGCAGAAATGGATGAAAATGAATAAGCAAATGAATAAAATTATAAAAGTCTAGAGTTCAGGAAAGAAGCAGGACTGGTGTTCATCAGTAAATATATATGAGAATCGGGCCTATGACATAAGAAAGAATTTTTTATCTTCACAAGAGAATGCTTTCTTCTGAGAGAAAACTAGTCAAAGGATCAAATCTTCTTAAAAGGTATCGGCTGGGTGCGGTGGCTCATGCCTGTAATCCCAGCACTTTGGGAGGCCAAGGCAGGTGGATCATGAGGTCAGGAGTTTGAAACCAGCCTGGCCAACATGGTGAAAACCCATCTCTACTAAAAATACAAAAAAAAAAAAAAAAAAAAATTAGCTGGACATGCTGGCGGGCGCCTGTAATCCCAGCTACTTGGGAGGCTGAGGCAGGACAATCACTTGAACCTGGGAAGGCAGAGATTGCAGTGAGCCAAGATTGCCCCACTGCACTCCAACCTGGGCAACAAGAGCGAGACTCCATCTCAAAAAAAAAAAAAAAAAGAAAAAAGATATGTCAACTACATATCTAGTTGGAAAAATCTTCTGAAAGTAGGAATTGCATATCCCTGGGGTTGTTAATAATTTCTCATTAATTAGAGGTAATATATTGTAATTTCTTGCATAATTCCAAGAAATGAGATGACTATTCCCTATTTCCAAGTACAGGTTTATTCTAATGTGCTAAGATCTGACTGGTATTGACCTAAAGCCATTTTGTTATTGTTAATGTAAGTTTATTACCATACTTAGAGTTTGTGTCAAAAAAAAACTTGCAAATAATATTCCTGCTACCTTTGTATCTTGAAGTGCAGAAAAAAAAAATAGCCATCATTATTCTTGTGACTTTTCTCAGTGGCTTAAATATATACTACATAACAGGCACATGAGCCATATCATTGGTTAGGTTAAGTAAACTTTCATTTAATCAAATCAACAAATATTTAGTGAGAGTCTGCCGTGTGTAATGCAGTGTAACAGCTTTGTGTAATTTTTTCTTCAATTTTCTAATACTCTCCTCTCTTCTAAATGGTGTTCTAGTTTGATTTGGGGAAACTTAGCAGGACAAATAAGGCTTTATGTAAAGCTTTGAGTTAATTTGCATGTATCTACAATAGTATTCCCATGATGTACCTCAAAAAGGATTTATAATCCCTTAAAAAAATGGAAAAAATAAATTCCACCACGATATATATAATGTAAACCAGGTATCTAAGTATAATGTATATTGCTATTACAAGTCTGCATAAAGTATACAACCAAACAAAAAGAATTGCAGATGAAAATAAGATAAAGGATGATTTTAGAATAGTAATATGTAGAGAATAATTCCTCAATTCAAATTGTTAGTATATTTTCTTGTCTGCATATATGCACTGGCATTAACTTTGTGTCCACTTTTATCAGTGAATTATAACTGAAATGAATTTCAGATAATAAAGTCATAAACAACTGGGTTTTACAGCACATGGTCTGCTGAATTTTGAATATGAAATGATCTTGATTTGATTTCCAATAATAAAAGGAAACAGGATAGAATGAGATAATTTATGGTATTGTGCTGCTGAGAAATAGTCTCACTTACACAATTGTTTACAATCTCCTTTATGGTCACATACTGTTCCATGTCTTCAGTACCCTTGAAAACTGAATTATATCAGTTTCTATAGGACAGTGCTTGGCACACAGTAGGCACTCAATAATATTTTTACGAATGAAAGAATAAATTGCAATGTGTAACATTTCAGCATCGAATTTGAGAACCCACTTCAGGCAAATATTGAGAATTCATCAACATCATCTTAACATCATTTTAATAGTCACAGACTTATAAAATAAGTAAAGTGACAAAACTGCTAACAATACTTGCCCTCACCCACAGACAGATACAGACCAGCCAAAGATAAAAACATACTAAATGTTTACAATTCTAGTGCCGGTGACTGAGAGTGCAGGTGAGTGAGAAGGCCCAGATCATAGCGGTATAGCCTAGATCTAGTTCACACAGCTGTTAAAGTACTGGAATAGTGGATGGCAGGATAGGAGAGATAGTATCCCTGCTCTTCCAAAGCTGCCAGCAATATCAATAAATAATTTCAAGAACCCTCCTTCTGTATGTAATTTGTATAGCCTTGCTGTATCATCAGTGTTTTGCATGCTGTAGGCACTCAATGAAAATTTGCCAAGAAACACATAAATCAGAGGAGTTTGACATAGTCATGAAGGCCAAGAACAGCAATGACAGGAATCCTAGATTTCAAGGATGACCAAAATGGCGTGACACAATTGGTATGCAAAAACAGGTTCAAAATGTCTATTGAAGGATGAAAGGACATAGGAAGTAGATTCCTGGCAAACGAAGGGGAAAGTTTCAGAGAGGACCAAAGTTGCTCTGATTACTGGGGTTCCCAGTGAGGTGAAGAATATATTTATTACATGAGGAAGAAAAAACAGAAAGAGGTATATTCTTTCTTGGGCATGAAAATTGTACAAGAATTCAAAGAGCAAGTGAGGGGACTTTTACTCAGGGACAAATGACAGTGGGAGGGCAATAGAGTGGGCAGTGCCATGTCTTATGAAAAAATGATGAATGTCATGCCACGGATTGGGGGGATTGGGTAGGAACAAGAAGTAGGTTGGATTGAGCAGAGAAGCAACCTTGGTTATGCTGTGTGCAGTGTCCTAACTTAGGAAAGTACCATTCACATATACTGAGTTACAAACTGTACTTTTGTGAGTATAGTAATGCTCAACAAGTACAACTTTTGTAGTGATTGAAGTCCTTAAGGAAAATTTGTCCCAAATAAATACCTTTAGTGGTCTATAACACTTTAGTCTAAGGAGGTGTGGCCAAAGAGTGGTAGACTTGCACTAGAGATACAGCCTTTCTGAAATGTGGCAAAGTGAAACCCCAATTTAGACAATGTTGAGACTCTGTCAAGTTAGCACTTTCTATACTCAGCAAGTGGAATCCCATTTGCTTCACAGGAGAATCAGAGTTCCCTGGTGGACTCTGTTGGGATTTCAACATGATTTTAGACAGGTCGTCTGAAAACTCCAGATTATACATGAAACTAACAGCTGAGAGTAGATGAAATATCCACTGATTTGTTCAGCAGAAAATCATCAAGCACATCATACTGTATATCAGTGCTGCAACTACAGTAGTGTAACGGGAGAGGCAAAACTTTCTGTCTTCAAAAAGCTGATATGCTATTGGTACAAATATACAAGAAGTAATAAATGAATAGAATGTTAACTATGTGTTATAGCTTTAAGTACTATAGAGAAACAATACAATGAATTGAGGTTTGGGCAGTAGGGCAGAGAGGAAGAGGTATGCAATTTCAAATGGGGTGGTCAGAGAAGACTACTCTAGGAAAGCACTGTGGAGCAAAGTTTTGTATTAAGTTAAGGAGTCGAACCAATCTCTAATCTCTCCATGCTTCTAAGACATTCCTTCTTCCCTGGCAATGAAAGGGAATCTCAGTTTTTCCTGTCTATCTTTTCTTGATGTCCATACCCATCTGCAGCCCACTACAGTTGCATCCTGTTCCAAGGGATTTTATGTCACAAATTCAGGGGACCATTGAGGCACTTTGGTTTTAGAGGTGAAAAGGAAAGAACAACATACAGACAAAGCCTCTGTCAAGCTGTGTAATATAATCCCAAGGCAGTGGAATATGAGGTGAAGAGAATAAGAAGACAATGGCTGTTGCCATGATGTTTTAGGTGGAGGGGGTTTTCTCTCCCTGGGAGGTTTCCAAAAAATGCCAGCAAGAAACTGAAGACATTTTAATGTATTCTTTTGCCAGTACTGATTATCCTTGACCATGAGGAAAACGGATCAGAGACTGAAACACGAGTTTCTTGTCTTAAAAAGTTGCAGCTGCCTGTTAAACTGATTGTGGCTGTGCACAGGTATGTCTGAAAGAATGAATCTAAATTCTTATCCTCTATCAGCCTAAAGCCAGCACATGGCTATGATGACTGATGTATGTGCTTCTGCATATTTACTGGATGGAATAGAGAATGGCCCAGCACAAGACAACATGGTGGTAAGAGAAGAGAGAAGGGTGAATTGGACAGGCAGATTACAGTCAAGCTCTCTGGTAACAAAACTTTTCAGTGTCCACAGGAGATTGGGGCTTCCTCTACTATAACCTGTTTTATCTCCCTTGAGAAATGGAGGAGAAGGTGGTGTTGCTTCATTTTTGGTAAGCTTCACAGAGAAAATAGAGGCAAAAAGTGGCCAGTGGGCCTTAAGGCATTCAGTTAAGATGAGGAATATGGGGGTTAATAATGCTGAGAAGAGTTGACATCTTCTTAGAAATACTAGTACTTTTTGGAAAAATGCTGGGCTTCCTGCAGCTATAAATATAGGCTTTGTATTTTTCATATTAAAGAAGGAAGATTTCAAGACGTTCAGGCATTGAGATGATTTCCTTTAGTATTCATTGTTGTTTCAATAAAAACATATAAACTAGGGATGATGTTTCTCAAACTTTCCCATTTCCATATTTAAAAATACTTTCAGCCTGTAGTTGCTAAGTTCTAAAACAAACTCCAATTTAAGGCTGTGAATCTTTTTTACTTGAATTTCCTTCTAACCCCTTAATGCCAATCACATATATACATGTAATTAACATGTAAATACATATGCATATACATAATATATATGCAATTACATATATATGTAATTAACATGCATAATACATATGCATATACATAATATGGCTTCTTTTTAGTGTACACTTGTGTGAGTTTAGATGAATATGAAATTTGTATAACAATAAAAATTCAATTTTTAATAAGCCTACAAGATTTGTTGGAGTCAAAACGTCTTTCAATCCCTGGACTCTAGAAATATTTGTTCTTCTGTATTTTGTTGTACCAGGTTCAGTAGTCCTAGGGAAATGCAGACACCAAATAGCATGTGTGTTAGATAAAAAATGCAAAAACATGCTCTAAACAAATTTGCTCCAGGAATAGACTAAGAAAATTTATAAGCTGCGAGTTATATAAGGGCATCTCTAGACCACAAGCTCATATCTGTCTTATAGATCACTTCCAATAAGTAAAATGGGCTTCTTTTTACTCCAGAGTCTAAGGAAGAAAATAAATTTCTACTATCTCCACCACAGCAATCACAGATTATTTTCCTTCTTTCTGCTTTCAAGATCTTGTGTGTTTTCACCACTTACTTTGTGGTTCCAGAGTAGAGGTAAGTAACTTAGGTAAAGGGCCTCAGATCTTTTAAGACTGGAGTTAAGCATTTTCTGCTTCACTATTGGATCTGAGGACTGCATACTGCTGATTCGTTGCAAGAAAAGCATGCAAGGATATTTCTTTCATGAGCAAGAGAACCTAGACAAAAAGTTCTGAAAACTGCCATGTAAAACCCATGACACCTGAGGGGATAGCACTCAAGAGGGATGAATGAAGAAAGACAAGTGGAGTGGGTATTGCATAGGTTATTTGGACAACTGTCTGCGTCTACTCACAGCCTGAAAGCATTGAGGAGTTGTTTCAAAAGTGCACAAATGGGTGCTTAGGGAGGGCTTCCATCCTTAAACATGTTGTCTGTGGTATCCTACTCTGGATAGTGACAATCATGTGTAATTAAATTTGATTGACACTTCTGTGAGTAGAGTAACGCATGACACGTACGACAGACAATGGCACTGTGGGTGCATTGAGGGTGTTTTATTGCACACAGAGGGAAGCTTTCTCTAAAGCGCAGGTATAACACCTCTTCAAACCCCTAGTGCTGGCCTCCCTCAAGGGAAGCCTCTTAAGTGCCTTTCAGAGGCAAGTCCTAGGAACTCCCATGGTTCTTCTGTGAGTCATATTCCTTTTCCCAAGTTGCTTGATGGAAATGAGAAAAAGACTTTCAGGGTGGTGACAGTGTGCTTCGTTGCCTCTGTGGTAGTTTTTTGTTTTTGTTTTTGTTTTTCTTTTTGTAAAAGCTTTTGCCTATGTTATCCCTCAAATCCTTTAACCTGTTCTCCCATAACAGTTCCCCTCATGATTTTAAAGGCTTCTCCTTTAGCCTTCCCCAAATGCCCTCCCACTTTTAAGTTATCTACTCTGCTGAAGCTCAGTTTTTTGACTTTCTGATATTGAATCTGCTTTCTTCATGGGCCCAAAAGATGGTATTTCTTTTGAAAATATCTTTGAATCCTCTACAAGTCATCAGTTTATTAGGGCTTATGCATAGTACCCAAATAATTTTGCTGTTTGATATAATTTTATTTGTTTCTTCACAAAAAGTTCCATATCTTTTGGTTTTGTACAGAGGAGAGAGTTGGGGATGCGAAGTACCATAGGCTTGGGTGCTGTCAGATGAACTGGAAAAGTGTCTAAGGAGCAAGACACAAATCTTACTTCTTCCCGTTGGACAAAAGGAAATAAGCTGGTGCGTCTTTCCTTTAATTCTGATCAGGGAGTTGAGTTGGAAATGGCTCTTTGTGATATTTTGTCTGTATCAGTCAGGCATATGTATCACCATACTTCAATCCTTTGTGAACATTTACTTACCAAGACAGGAGAAATTTCTCTTTTATTTCTTATGGCCACATTGCAAATAATCTTCTGATCACAGTTCATTAATTGTGATCAGATTTTGTGGTGTTTTCTTTCATTTATTGTCTTCTGATTTATTTTTTGCTGTGTGTTATTGGGGACACAAAGTTTTTTGAATGTTTTATGTATGGCTTTTGGTGAAATTTTTAAAATGTGTTTTTTTTATTTAGTTGCTGATGATTTCTCTGATCTTTAAAATATCTAGGACATCAAATGTCCCATGCCCTGATTTTCTCCCTGAATTCCAGAGCGTGTCAGAGAGAGAATTCTGTTCTTGGGACATTGATTGTGAGAAATAAGCATTTTAAAAAAAGAAGACTCTTCAATGGTGGTAGGGTGTTCTATGGGTTTTAAAAAAATACTTGTAGTTCTGTATCTATTACTATGATCATGATAGAGAAAAGTTACATTGCCCCCAAAATTACCTCATTCTGCCTTTTGGGTAGTAAATCCCCAGCCCAGCCTAACATCTGGTAACCACTGCTCTGTTTTCCACCTTTATAGTCTGTCTTTTTCCAGACTGCATAATTGCAGTCTCATGATATGTTGGTCTTTGGTCTGGTTCCTTTCACTTAAAATGCATTCAAAATTCATCCATGTTTCTGTAGGAACTAATATTCTGTTGTAATTGCTAAGTAGTATTACAGTCGAATGTGAATGAAATGAGTTGTTTCCAGTTGTTGGTGATTATGCATAAAGCTACTGTAAAGTTTGCATACAGACGTATGTGAGAAGACAAGTTTCATTTCACATTTATAAATAGCTAGAGTGGGATTGCTAGGTCTATGAAAAGTTTGTTTAAATTGATTTTTTTAAAAAACCTAAAAAGACTATTTTCCAGAATGGCTTTACATTTTGTGTTTCTGTGAACAATGCCTCATAGTTGCAGTTGCCCAATTCATCACCAAAACTTGGTACTGACAAATATTCATAACCATTCTCTATGGCTTATCGATTTATTATACTGTTGTTCAAACTTGCAGTTTTTTAAATTATACTTTAAGTTTTAGGGTACATGTGCACAACGTGCAAGTTTGTTACATATGTATACATGTGCCACGTTGGTGTGCTGCACCCATTAACTCGTCATTTAACATTAGGTGTATCTCCTAATGATACTTGCATTTTTTTAATTGACTAATGATGTTGATCAATTTTTCATGTGCTTATTGGCCATCCACAATCTTCTGTGAAGTGTCTATTGAGATTTTTTTATTTTATTGGATTTTTTGATTTCTTATTGTGGAATTTTTTGTTTATTATGTATTCTGATTACAAATCCTTTGGCAGAAAGGTGATTTGTATATATTTTCTCCCAGTCTCTAATTTCTTGTTTGAATTCTCTCAAGTTTGTCTTTATTTACAGAGCAAATATTTTCAATACTGACAGTGAAATGCTGTGTATGGTACCTTGCTCCAGACAGTGATAATCATGCATAATTAAATATGATTGACACCTCTGCAAGTGGAGTAACACATATCATGTACAACATATGTGATGACACTGTGGGTGAATTTGGAGGTATTTAGTTGCATGCAGAGAGATGGTTTCCCTAGAGTACATATATGCCACCCCGTACACCTCTCTGTCCCTCTTGCTGGTCTACTTTAGATAAGCCAATTAAGTGAATTCTCTGAGGCAACTCTGAGGAATACAAGAAACTGAGAAAAAATTCTCCTGTTGAGGTTTGTTGTTGTTGTTTTGCTTGTTTTTTTGTTTGTTTTTATTCCCCCCCCTGGGATTTGTACACATTTTTCCAAAATTGCCTGACTAAAATAGGAACAGTCTTTCAGTGTGGTTATGTGATTGTTCTCTTCGTAAAGAGTATGATTAATTTTGCAGAACCTATTTCCTGCCCCTACATCCAGATCTGTTAACTCATTCTCACTTTTCAGTTGCCCTCACTGTCTTCAAAGCTTCCCCATGGTTCTTCCCAAATTCTTTCCTCCTTCCCAGGTCCTAATCTGCTTGAAGCCCCATGTCTTTTCTTTCTGTGGTATTGGAAGTCCTTCTTTTTCAGGGACCTGGAAAATGCTCATTCTTTTGAAAGCATGCTTGAATATAATGAAAATTACCAATTTATTACAGTTTGTGTATCATACTGAGAAATTTATACTCTTTGATATGATTTTGTCACTTTTTTTTTTTAAAAAGGGATGTAGTTATATTTTCCTTTTGGTGTCCCTTCCTAATGCAGTGAGGTGAGAGAGAGAGAGAGAGAGAGTCAAACAGAGACAGAGAGACATACATAGAGGGACAAGGACATAGAGAAAGACAGAAAAACAGAGGGAGGAGTCAGGAAGAGAATCAATAGCCTGCTTATTTTTATTACTGAGGAGAATATTAGTCATAAGTGAAGGACATCTGGGTTGTTTCCAATTGCTAGTGATTATGAATAATGCTAGGGTATATGTTTGCACACAGATATATGTGCAAACACAAGTTTTATTTTGTGTTAATAGCTCAAAGTGGGATTTATGTTAAGTATGTTAACTCTAAGTTAAATTTAAGAGAAATAGAAAAAAACTCTTCAAGAATGGCATTAATTACTATGTTGTACTGTCATGAACAATGTATCGGTGATCCACTTACCCAAATACTTATCTGCACTTGTTATAAGCATGGTTTTTGAGTGTTTTTATTTTTATGGGCTGTTCTAATACATGTGTTTTGTCAATATAGTTTCAGCTTGCATCTCTTTGTTGACTGAAATGTTAAGCATCTCTTCATATACTTTTAAGGTATTTTCCCCATATTTATTGAGTTTGGAGAGTTTTTACGCATTCTGAATTCATTTGTCAGATATGTGTTTTTTTTCTTTCTTTCTGTCTTTTTTTTTTTTTTTTTTTTTTTTTGAGATGGAGTCTCACTCTGTCACCAGGCTGGAGTACAGTGGCATGATCTCGGCTCACTGCAACCTCTGACCCCTGGTTCAAGTGAGTCTCCTGCCTCAGCCTCCCGAGTAGCTGGGATTACAGGCACGTGCCACCATGCCCAGCTAGTTTTTTGTATTTTTAGTAGAGATGAGGTTTCACCATGTTGGCCAGGATGGTCTCAATCTCCTGACCTCATGATCCACCTGCCTTGGCCTCCCAACGTGCTGGGATTACAGGTGTGAGCCACCACGCCCGGCCCAGATATGTGATTTTCAAATATTTTTTCTTAGTCTGTGGTTTACTTTTGCATTCCCTTAACCATGTGTTGTACAGAGCAAACTTTTTTTTTTGTATTTTCACAAAGAATGATTCACCATTTGTTATTTTATGGATTACATTTTAATGCCATATCTTAGAGTGTCTAGATTTAGATACATGATTCTTGGTTGACTGTTTTCCTTTTAGCACTATAAATTTTATTCCAGTGTCTTCTGGCCTCTATGGTTTCTGATGAAAAGTCAGCAAAATATATTGTAGAGGATCCCTTGTATGCATTAAGTTTATTTTTTCTAGTAGATTTCAATATTCTCTTTTTTTGTCACCAAAAAGTAGATATGTCTCTCAGCTTGGATTTCTTTTGTTTATGCTACCTGTAGTGTTTTGCACTTCTTAGGTATAATAAAAAATGTTTTTCATCAAATTTAGATATTCACAGCCATTTTTAAAAAATACTTTTTTGCTCCTTTCTATCTTTCACTTCTGCTACCCTATTATGCATATTTTGGTGTGCATGCTAGTGTTCTGCCTTTCTCTGAGGCACTGTTCATTTTCTTCACTCATTTTATTCTTTTATTTTTATAGAATTATCACTTTCAAGCTATGTTAAAGTTCACTGATTCTTTTTTCTCCTAGTTGGTTTTTACTCTTCAGCCATTCCAGTGAATTTTTCACTTCAGTTATTTTACTTTTATACTCCATAAATTCCTTTTCTTTAAATATTTCTCTCTCTTTATTGATAGACTCTTTTGATGAGGCATTGTCAACATAGCTGCCTTTACTCTTCCAAGCACCATTTGTTTAGCGTTTTGAAAATACTTACAGTGGATGCTTTAAGGTTGTTGTTTGTTAAGTATAACATTAGGCTCTGTTGCAAGCATTTTCTGTAAACTACTTTTGTCCTGTGTGTTATATTTTTATTTTCTCTGTATGTCTCAGAATGTCCAGTTAAGAACTGGATATTTTATTAATATATTATAGAAATTTTGGATGCAGATCTTGCTTCTGGGGATTGTTGTTGTCTGATTGTTTTATTTGTTGATTTACTTGGCTGTGCTGTTTTAGTAAAATCTATATTCTTTTTATTGTGAAAACCTAATGTTGTTCCTTGCAAGGCATAACTTTGGATATGTACACAGTCACTCTAAACTGTCATGGTTTTAGTAGAGTTGTTTGTTCTTTTGCTGATGTTTCTGTTAAGCTGCCTGCCTCTGCGGTATCACACACAGGTAATAAGCTTCAGTGTTTGCAGGTGGATTATTTTGTAGCTTTTGAGAATACCATGGGCAAAAGTTGCTTTAGAGTCTGATCCAAATACTTTGCAGATAGTTTTTGGGGCAGGTCTCTAAAGGCTGTTCTCCTACCAGAAAGGCTCTTATTAGCTGTCTGTTTCCTGATTCCAGTTCCATCCTAATTACTTGGCACCACAATCTACACTATTTGTGAGACCTTTCTCATCTTCCATTACAACTGAAGTCATTTTCTTTTGAGAAGGAAAGCTTTAATGCTTTTTCTCTTAGGGCTAGCCTCTCTCAACGGACAAATCTCTGAGAAATTGCCCCAAGCTGAGAATAAGGCAGTGTCCTGCTTCTTGTACACTGACACTCCTGCTTTACAACCAGGGTGATGAGTGATAGCAGTGGATTCTAGTGTTCTGGTTTGCCTCTCCCAATGTGGAAGCTCCCCCTGATGACTGAGCTGAGATGAGGAGTATTACGTACTCAATACTCTCAGCCAGCTGCACCTGGTATAGAGCCTAAACCCTATGATGAAGAATGGCTATAGTAGCAGGCCCCTGACATGCCTAGTATTTAGCCTCTGAAACACTAAACTGGGTTTGTGGAGTGGATGAGAAATTCTGGAGGCTTCTTAAACCCACAAGTCTATTGTTGCTCTTGATTAGGAGATAGGGGGACAGGTAATTTTGTAAGCCACAGTCACCTTAAATTCTCAGTTCTCAGTCTCTGAAATCCAGTCACCAAAATTGTGTCCATATTTTTTGGTGTGCTAATTTTAGTTTTGCCAGGAAACATAGTCACCTAGTAGCATGTGTCTCAGATTGGAAAAATGCAAACACATGCTAAAAAGAACCTTGCTCCAAGAAAAGATGAAGAAAACCCAGACACTGAAAAATCTCTAGGAGTGTCTGGGTGCCTAGCACAATTTCTGTTTTCTAGATCACTCCTGGTAAGTAAAATGGGATTTTTTTTTTCACTTCAAAATTTGAGGAGGATAAAAGAAATTCTACTCTGTCCATCTTACCACTCACTGATTATTCTCTCTTCTTTGCTTCCAGGATCCTGTGTGATGTCCTTGCTTATTCTGTAGTGAGGAGTTGTAGTAAGGAACTCAGGTAGAAGAACTCAGATCTTTGGATGATAGGCACAGATTGGTGAGATAGAGTGTAATGTCTGAGTAGCTACCGAATCTGGGGAATGCAATCTACTTGTTAATGCTTTATATAAAACAATGGGAAAAGAAATAGAATAAGGCATCCAACGAGATTTTTCCCATTAGCAGGAGAACCTAGCAGGAAGGTGCTTAGTCCTGAAAACTGCCATGTGAAAACTCCAAACCATGAGCGGACAACACTCAAGGGGGAATGAGTGAATAAAAAATGGTGTAGGTTCTTCAGGAATCATTTAAATAAATGCCAATGGCCACTTACAGACTGAAAACATTTGAGGGGTTGTTTGAAAAGTGTGTGATTGAATATTTAGGCTGTGCTTCCATTTTCAGGAATGCTGTGTGTGTGTGTGGTGTCCTACTCCGGAGAGTGGCAATCACATATAATTAAGTGTGATTGAAACCTCTAAGAGTGGAATAACACATGACATGTACTACATATGCAATGATATTGCAGATATTTAGTTGCATGCAGAGGTATGCTTTTCTTAGCGCATAGATAGTCCATCTGGTACCCTACTCAGTACTAAACTAGCTCAGGAGTTTCTAGATAAACTTCTGAAGACAAGACATAGGAAATAAAGGTTTTGGGAAAAAGTGTTTCACTGAGTTCTTATGGGCTTCATATCCTTCTTTACAAACTTGCAAGACTAAAATGGGAAAAAAGCCTTTTAGTATGGTCATGGTGTTCCTATCTGCCTGTGATTTTTTTTTTTTTTTTTTTTTTTTGTATAACCCTTACCTGCTGGGTCCATCCCGCAGACCCTGGCCAAGCGATGGATGAAAGGAGTACTCAGACACAGGCATGCAGTGTAAGAGCAGCTAGGGACTGCTTGGCACTAATGGCTGAAGAGTGAGCAGTCTCGAACAGCTGGAGCTGCCTGCTTTTATTCAGTACAGACAAAATAATGAAAGCCTGGAGCCAACGCAGTCAGTGGGTAATTATCATTATTATTCCCCCTTTCAGGGAGCAGTCTCCTGCGCTGATGATCAAAGGTTGGTTTCCGGACAATGTAAGTAAACAAGCCTGTTTATGCTAAATTCCCCTATACTTCCTTGTACCTACCCCTTGCCCTCTGCCTCAGGGTAAGAGAACAGCTGCCTTCAGCTTATTCATCCCTGAAGCTATCCAGAACCTTCCGACCTTTCAGAAGGCCTGTTCCTTTCCCTATACCTTCTCCTACCACTGTGATCGATCTCCCACCTCTCCCCCTTTTCTGTTTTTAGCATCAGGTTTTGTTGATTGGATAGTACAGATGTGTGCAGCGACAGGTTTGACAGGCGCAGCAGTTACAGCTCGTGTTCCGGCTTTGCATCCTAGAATTAGTAAATAACATAAGTCAAACATGAGTATAGTCAGTATTATTTTTTTCCCATCAAGGAGAGAGATGTAGTGTTACTTGGCACCTCAGTTCAATGTGTGCCGTTACTAAGGAACCCCACTGGGGGTATGTCAACTCCTCCCAGCTAAGCAGTTACGTTATTAGAGGATGGGAAGGGGGTGTCTGCCAAGGTAACAGGTTGGAAGAAAGGCAGATCTAGAAGATGGGCCCAATAGAGTGTAGCAGGTATGAGTTGCAGGCAAAGTGAGAGAATAAGAAAGGTTAATACCCTATGTTGCAACATACAACAGAGAGCATAGCAAGGAACAGATTATCTGGAGTGAATGGTGTCTGTGTCCGGAGAAGGATTCACTCAGCCTCCTGAGTTGTCTTCTTCAGCATCCCCCAGGTAATGTTTGGGGCCTGTGTCATCGGAGGAAGCCACATCGTCTGGGGCTGCGGGTCCTGTAGCGCCATTTCCTTTATTTTTGATACCGGGTTGGGTCTTAGCCACGCCATGGTATGGTTTGATGTGTCTGTCGCACTGGAATCCAAAGAGGGCCTGAGGGGGTGTGAACACAAGCATATTCTCTTCCCCAGGTCAGCAAATCATTTGGACCACATGATACATTACTATTAACATCTTTCCATAAAACCATGGGTTTTATGTCTTGAGGGGCTTTTGCAAAATGCTTTTCTATGGCTGATTGAAATTTATCTAAATTGAAAAGAATTGAGGGTAAATAAGGCTTGTGCTAGTAGTGTTGCAGCGTCCTTACTCATGTTCCCCCTTTTTTGTTTTCTGAGCATATTTTTAAGGGTGGAATGGGCATGTTCTACTATGACTTGTCCTTGGGATTTGTACGGGATGCCTGTGGAATGTTGGACATCCATGTGTGACAAAATTGGTGAAATTGTGAGCTGGTGTAAGCTGGACCATTATTGGTTTTAATTTTTGTGGGCCACCCCATAAACGCAAAAGTTAAGAGAATATGTTTAATGACATACTGGGCAAACTCTCCGGGAAGAGCGTGAGTGCTAATTAGGTGGGAATTGGTAACAATGGATATATGTACATACTTTAGTTTTCCAAATTCAGGGATGTGTGTAACATCTGTTTGCCATAACTGATTAGGTTCTAGTCCTCTAGGGTTAACACCTCTTGATAGAGGGGACATGCCTCTGAGCTGGCCTTTCATTAATGATAGCTGGTATTGTAAATGCAAATTTTTCTCTGTCCTGTTTTGCAAGGGGAATAGTGTAAAAGCGGTCTTTAAAGTCAATAAAGCAGTCTTTTGAGTCAATATGGGCCAACCCTGAGGAATCACCGTGGGGGAAGGTAGCCCCTGTTGAAGGGGCCCCATAGGTTGCAAATTAGCATTGATAGCATGTAAGTCATGCAAAAGTTTCCGTCTAGCAGACCTTTTCGGAATGATGAAAATGGGCGATTCCAAGGGCCGTTTGATGGTTCTATATGGCCGGCTTTTAATTGTTCTTCAACTAATTCGTGGGCTGTTTGTGATTTCTCTCCCTTTAAAGGCCACTGTTCAACCCAAATAGGACCTTGAGAGAGCCATGTCAGGGGTAGGGGAGGAATAACAACAGTGGCCATTATTAGAAAGGGTCCATATGGAAGTTGTTTGCTATGGCCTCGATTAATCCTCTTGTAAATGGGCTAGCAGCTCCGTTTTCTCTAATGCTTTTTTGTTATTTATTTATAAGTGTTGAAACTAATGGGTTCGTGTACCCAGTTGCCTTGTTGATCTTGCATCACCGGGCAGGCCAAGAGCTCACCTTCTAATGCCACTTGCCTAGGACTGTAGTGTATCCCTTGTCTTTTTTCCAATTTATTGGGGTGGGGGGCGGGGGGTGCTCAGGGAAAATCTCTGTCTCCTCTCTGGCACCTTTACCTGGTAATAGTGGGGCTGAGGGAGGAGGAGGAGGTGGTAAAGTAGGTGATGGTTCCTCCTCCCTTCCCTTTTTAGGCTCTTCTGTGTAGAGAGGGGCCAAAGCAGCCCTAAGGCCCATAATGTTAAAGATGTTACTGAGACCCGTTGCCCTTGTGCATGATGTTGTTTATGATTTCCCCCAACTTGTTTCCAGAGCTCTACGTCTAGTGTGCCTTCTTCCAGGAACCATGGGTTATGGGAAGCAACAGTTTGCATTCGGTCCCTTAACTGAGCCTGTGAAACCGAGGCTCTGCTAGCTTGAAGCAGCTGTTTCGATATTTTTATATACTGTTGAGCTGGTAACTGTTGTCCCATGATGAAACCCTAGCTTGAAAATTCCCTCGAACTTGGAAATCCCAAGGGGGCACCGATGACTTACTGACTGCACAGTCTCTTCACCTTCGTTTTCGAGGGTTCCGTCACAATCCGTTGCAGCGTTCCTCACACAGGGCACCAGCTGCCAGGTCCATCCCGCAGACCCTGGCCAAGCGACGGATGAAAGGAGTACTCAGACACAGGTATGCAGTGTAGGAGCAGCTAGGGACTGCCCAGCACTAATGGCTGAAGAGTGAGCAGTCTCGAACAGCTGGAGCTGCCTGCTTTTATTCAGTACAGACAAAATAATGAAAGCCTGGAGCCAACACAATCTGTGGGCAATTAACATCGTTCCCACTTTCAGGGAGCAGTCTCCTGTGCTGATGATCAAAGGTCGGTTTCCGGACAACATAAGTAAACCAGCCTGTTTATGCCAAATTCCTCTACACTTCCTTGTACCTACTCCTTGCCTTCTGCCTCAGGGTAAGAGAACAGCTGCCTTCAGCTTATTCATCCCTGAAGCTATGCAGAGCCTTCTGATCTTTCAGAAGTCCTGCTCCTTTCCCTATACCTTCTCCCACCACTCTGACTGATCTCCCACACTTACCTTACCCCAAACTCCAAATGTGATAAAACGTTCTAAATATTAGCTCCTCTCACCATTTTCAAGGCTTCTTCATTAGGCCTTCTCAAATACCCTCCTAAATCTCTTACCATAATGAATTTCAAATGTTTTACTCTCATTTATTGAAGGCCTTTCTTTTATTCACTGACCTAGAAGGTATTCATTCTTTAGGAAAGTAGTTTTCTCATTCTTCAGTTGTATTTTTGCCCAGTTGATTGCTTCCTTTGCTGTGCAGAAACTTTTTATTTTGATGTAATCTCATTTGTCTATTTCTGCTTTTGCTGCCCATGCTTTTGAGGTGATATCTAAATATGTTTTTGCCCAAAACAATGTAATGGAGCTTTCCCTCTATGCTTTCTTCTAGTAGTTTCATAGTTTGGGGTCTTACCTTTAAGTCTTTAATCCATTTTGAGTTGATTTTTGTATATGGCATGAAATAAGGGTCCAATTTCATTCCTCTGCATGTAGGTATTCAGTTTTCCTACTACTGTTGAAGAGTCTGTCTTTAACCCATTGTGTCTTCTTGACACCTTTGTTAGAAATCAGTTGGGTATAGATATGTAGATTTATTTCTGGTCTCTCTATTCTGTTTTACTAGTCTGTATTTCTGTTTTTATTCCAGTACCATGCTATTTTAATTCCTATTGCTTTGTAGTATATTTTGTAATGAGATAGTGCTGTGCCTCCAGCTTCATTCCTTTTGCTAAAGTTTACTCTAGCTATCTGAGGTCATTTGTATTTCCACATGAATTTTAAGATCTTTTTTTCTATTTCCTTTTGTTTTAGAGTGAGGCAGGGTCTCACTCTGTCATCCACGGTGGAATACAGTAGTGCAATCATAGTTCACTGAAGCCTTGACCTCCTGGGCTCAAGTGATCCTGCCCCCTTGGCCTCACGAGCAGCTGGAACTACAGGCATGAGCCACCATGCCTGGCTAATTTTCTAATTTTTTGTTTGTTTGTTTGTTTGTTTGTTTGTTTGTTTTTTGGTAAAGCAGAAGTCTCCTGATGTTACCCAGGCTGGTCTCAAACTTTTGGGCTCAAGCAATCCTCAGGCCTCTGCCTCCCAAAGTGCTAGGATTACAAGTGTGATCCACCTGTTTTTTGTATTTATATGAAGAATGTCATTGGCATTTTGATAAGGATTGCATAGAACCTGTAAATTCCTTTGGGAAGCATGGAAATGTTAAATATATATTTATTGAGACAGAGTCTGGTCCTGTTGCCCAAGCTGTAGTGCAGTGGGGCAGTCTCGGCTTACTGCAACTTCTGTCTCCCAGGCACAAGCCATGCTCCCACTTCAGCCTCATGAGTTGCTGGGACTACAGGTGCACGCCACTACATGCAGCTAATTTTTGTATTAATGTTTTTTGTAGTGATGTGATGGGGTCTCACTTTGTTGCCCAGGCTTGTCTCATACTTGTGAGTGCAAGTAATTCACCCACCTCAGCCTCCCGAAGTGCTGGGACTACAGGCATGAGCCACCGCATGCAAAAACAATGTATTTTTTAAAATTCATGAACATGGGATGTCTTTCCATTTATTTGTGTCTTTTTCAGTTTCTTTCATCAGTATTTCATGATCTCACTCATATGTGGAATCTAAAAATGTTGATCTCATAGAAATAGAGAGTAGAATGGGGATTACCAGAGGCTGAGGTGTTCAGGGTGAATGAAAGGATAAGGAAATGTTGGTCAAAAAATATATAACTAGAGATAGATAGTGGTAATAAGTTCAAGAGATCTATTTCACTGCATGGTGACTATAATTAATAATGATATATTGTATTCTTGAAAAATCCAAAGATGGTAAATGTTTAGTGTTCTCACTACAAAAAAGGATAACTATGTGAGGTAACACATTTGTTAATTAGCTAGATTTAACTATTGCACTATGTATATATTCTTCAAAACATCATGTTGTACATGATAAGTGCATACCATTTTATCTACTAGTTTTAAAGACAACTAAATACAAAAGAAAGGGAAAAAAAGACATTTATAAGAACTCTTTTCCTGAATGACTTTAATATCTTATGCTGCCATGAACAATGTAGCAGAGTTCCAGTTAACCAAATCCCTACCAGCACTTGGTATCAGCAGTTTTGTGGCTTATTTTTTGTCGGATGTTTTAGTGCACACAGTCGTGGTTTTAGTTTGCATCTCCTCATTGTCTGAAAATGTTGGAAATTGCCTCATATACTTACCTGCCATTGACATATCTTCTCTGGCAAATTGTCTGTGGAGATGTGGATACTTTTCCCATTTTTATTGAGTTGTTTGATTTACTATTATTGAGTTTAAGAGTTTTTATTATATTCATATTTCAGTCATTTTACAGAAATGTCAAGTGCATATATTTTCACAAGTCGTCTTTGTTTTTCACTCTTATTAGCATTGTGCTACACAGAACAAAAGTTATTATATTTATTTTGATATATTGTAATTGGTAATTCTTTTTCCTTTCTGAATTGTGCTTTTAGTGTCCCATCTAAGAGCTTTTAGTCTTAGATATAAGAATCTTGGTTGACATACTAGTTTTTCAGCACTTTGAATATGTCATCTCACTGTCCTCTGGCCTCCATGGTTTCTGATGAAATGTTCAGTGTTAATCTTAGTGAGGATTTATTTTATGCAATGAACTGTTTTTCTGTTACAGCTTTCAAAATTCCTTTTATCATCACCTACAGATTAAATATAATATCTGTCCATTTGGACCTCCTTATGTTTATTCTACTTTGAATTTGTTGCATGTCTTTGATGTGTAGGTTATTGTTTTTTATTACATTTGGGACATTTTAAACCATTATTTTGAAGATTTTTCACTGCTCTTTTTCCTTTTCTCTCTGCTTCTGTTACTCCCAATACATATTTTATTGTGTCTTCCCCTGTTCCACTTTTATCTAAGGCTCTGCTTTTTATTCTCATTCATTTTACTGTATATTCTTTGTAAAGAATAATCATTATCAATCTGTTTTCTAGTCTTTCTTCTGCTAGTTCAAATCTACTTTTGAACCTCTTTGATTTTTTCATTTCAGATATTGTGCTTTTAAACTCCAGAATATTCTATTTAAAACATTTTCTACCTCTTTTTTGATATATGTGTCCGATGAGACATTGTCACAATAACTTCCTTTACTTCTCAAATAATGGTTTATTTCTTTGTAAATATTTATACTTGCTTTAACGTATTTATCCATGACTGTGATATTTGGACCTTCTCACAGGAATACTTTGGATTCTAGTGTCTCTTTTTCTCCTCTGTATAGGATACATTTTCCTTTTCTTTTCATGTCTTAGAAATTTTATTGAAAGCTAGACATTTTAGATGATTTACTGTAGCAATTCCAGATAATGTTCTCCCCTCTCAGAGATTTTTTTGTTTTTGTCTTTTGTTTAATGGCATATTAAATTTAAAATACTATACTGGTAAAGATTTGTCTGCAGTATGAAGCCTCTTATGTTGCTCTTCGTAGGGCATAGCCTTCAATGTGCACTTAGTCATTCAAAGAAGACAGCAGGGGTTTTTCGTTTGTTTTTTTGTGTGTATTTATTTTGTAGAGATGGGGCCTTATTGTGTTGCCCAGGCTGGTCTTGAACTCCTAGCCTCAAGCAATCCTCCCACCTCAGCCTCTCAATGTACTGAGATCATAGGTGAGAGCCATCATGCCCAGCCAAAGACAGCAGTTTTATTGGGGTTCTTTTTGGCTGTTTTTTTTCCTGCTCTGTTTGTCAAGCTCTCTGCCTTTGGGTGTATTACACAGAGCCCTTAGGCTCCCTAATTTTAGATAATTATTATATATTTCTTAAATGCTGTGGACAAAAACTGTTCCAGAGTTATATTCAAATAATTTAGGTGCTTTTCCATAGGTAGTTTTTGAGGAATGTTTTTAAGTTTTTACGGATACCAAGAGGGCTTTCATTATTTATCTCTTTCCCTGGTTCACTCTGGTTTCTTGCTCTCAGGGAGCATCATCTTATTTACTAATCACCAACATCTATATTGCTTTTGAGAATGTATTAGGATTGACCTTTCCCACACTCTGTTACAAATAAAGTCAGATTCTTTAGGGCAGTGGTTGCCAACCTTCCTGGCACCAGGGACTGGTTTCATGGAAGACAATTTTTCCACAGACCAGGTTGGAGGGGATGGTTTTGGGAGGAGACTGTTTCATCTCAGATCATCAGGCATTAGATTCTCATAAGCAGCATGCAACCTAGATCTTTCACATGGGCAGGTCACAATAGGGGTCTTGCTTCTATGAGAATCTCATGCTACCACTGAACTGACAGTAGGTGGAGCTCAGGCAGTAATGCTGGCTTGCTTGCCCACCACTCACCTCCTGCTGTGTGGCCTTGTTCCTAACAGGTCATGGACTGGTACTGGTCCACAGCCTGGGGGTTGGGGACTCCTACTTTAGGGAGAGCTTTAATATTCTATATTAGGCCAGCATCTCACACTAGGCAAAATCTTAGAATCACTGAGCTGGAGCTGGCATTAAGGGCAGCGGCTTGCTTCCCTCACAGTGACACTTCTGCTTTATGAGCATGTTGCTTATCAGTGGTTGTAGACCATGTTTTCATATACCGCATCTGCAGCACACTCTAGAATAGTGGTCTGAGCATTGGAAGGGTGCCCCTGACTTCTTACCACATACACATGGTGTTTTGTCTCCGAGCCATTAAGCTGGGTGTGTGGGATGGTTGAGAAATGCCGAAGGCCTATAACTTCCATGAGTGTACCATAGCACTTACTGGGTGCTGGAGAGGAAATTCCTTTTATAGGCCACAGTCACCTAAACTCCTCAATCCTCATCCTCTGGCATTCATTCATCATATTTGTATACCCATAGCTTGATGTACCAGGTTCAGTTTTTCCAGGGAGATGCATACACTATGTAGTATATCTCAGAATGGAAAAATACAACAGCATGCTCAAAACAAACTTGTTCCAAGAAAAGACCCTGAAAACCTAGGAAAGAATTTGAGGGCATCCTTAGGCAACAGGTATAGTTTTAATCTTGTGGATTACTCCTGATAAGTAAAATGAGCTTTTTACACATTACTTGCTGAGGAAGAAAGGAAATTTCTGCTCTCTTTATCTCATCATTCACTGATGATTCTCCTATTCTTTAATTCCAGGATCATGTGTGTTTTTCTTGTTTATTCTGTGTCTCAGTAGTTGAGGTGCATAACTCAAGACTTAGAGGGACTCATATCTTCAGGTGACAGATATGGTGTATTAGTCAGTTTTCACACTGCTGATAAAGACATACCCAAGACTAAGCAATTTACAAAGGAAAGAGGTTTAATGGAGAACTCACAGTTCCATGTGGCTGGGGGAAGCTCACAATCATGGCAGAAGGCAAGGAGGAGCAAGTCACATCTTACATGTATGGTGGCAGGCCAAGAGAGAGAGAGAGCTTTCACTAGAATACTCCCATTTTTAAAAGCATCAGATCTTGTGAAACTTAGTCACAATCACAAGAGCAGCACAGGGAAGACCCGCCCCCATGATTCAATCTTCCACTGAGTCCCTCCCACAACACATGGGAATCACGGGAGCTACAAGATGAGATCTGGGTGGGGACGCAGAGCCAAACCATATCATTCCACTCTGGCCCCTCCAAAATCTCATGTTCTCATATTTCAAAACACAATCATTCCTTCCCAACAGTCCCCTGAAGTCTTAACTCATTTCAGCATTAACTAAAAAGTCCACAATCCAAGGTCTTGTCTGAGACAAGGCAAGTCCCTTCAACCTATGAGCCTGTAAAATCAAAAGCAGGTTAGTTACTTCCTAGATATAGTTGAGGGTACAGGCATTGGGAAGATACAGCCAATCCAAATGGAAGAAATTGGCCAAAACAAAGGGGCTACAGGCCCCATGCGAGTCCAAAATCTGGCGGGGCAGTCAAATCTTCAAGCTCCAAAGTGATCTCCTTTGACTCCATTTCTCACATCCAGGTCATGCTGATGCAAGAGGTAGGTTCCCAAGGTCTTGGGCAACTCTTCCCCTGTGGCTTTGCAGGGTACAGCCTCCTTCTTGGCTGTCTTCATGGGCCAGTGTTGAGTGTCTGTGGCTTTTCCAGGCTTTTCCAGACAGTGCAAGCTGTCAGTGGATCTACCATTCTGGGGTCTGGTGGATGGTGGCCTTCTTCTCACAGCTCTACTAGGCAGTGCCTCAGTAGGAACTCTGTGTCGGGGCTGTGATCTCACATTTCCCTTCTGCACTGCCCTAGCAGAGGTTCTCTGTGAGATCCTTGCCTCTCCAGCAAACTTCGGCCTGGAGATCCAGGCATTTCTATTCATCCTCTGAAATCAAGGTGGAGGTACCCAAATCTCAGTTCTTGACTTCTGTGAACCCACAGGCTCAACAGCTTATGGAAGCTGCCAAGGCTTGGGGCTTTCACCCTCCAAAGCCACAGCCTGAGCTATACCTTGACCCCTTTTAGCCACAGTTGGAGTGGATGAGACACAGGGCACCAAGTCCCTAGACTGCACACAGCACAGGAACCCTGGGCCTGGCCCTCAAAGCAACTTGTCCCCCCTAGGCCTCCAGGCCTGTGATGGGAGGGGCTGCCACGAAGACCTCTAACATGCCATGGAGATACTTTCCCCATTGTCTTGGGGACTAACATTTGGCTCTTGATTACTTATGCAAATTTCTGCAGCTGGCTTGGATTTTCCTCAGAAAGTGGGTTTTTCTTTTCTATAGCATTGTCAGGCTGCACATTTTCCAAACTTTTATGCTCTGCCTCCCTTATAAAATGGAATGCCTTTAACTGCATGCAAGTTACCTCTTGAATGCTTTGCTGCTTAGAAATTTCTTCTGCCGGGTACCCTAAAACATCTCTCTCAAGTTCAAAGTTCCACAGATCTCTAGGGCAGGGGCAAGATGCTGCCAGTCTCTTTGCTAAAACATAAAGAGTCACCTTTGCTCCAGTTTCTGACAAGTTCCTCATCTCCATCTGAGACTACCTCAACCTGGATTTCATTGTCCATATCATTATCAGCATTTTGGGCAAAGCTAGTCAACAAGTCTCTAGGGAGTTCCAAACTTTCCTACATTTTCCTGTCTTCTTCTGAGCTCTCCAAAGTGTTTCAACCCATGCCTGTTACCCAGTTCAAAAGTCGCTTCCACATTTTCAGGTATCTTTTCAGCAGAGTCCCACTCTACTGGTACCAATTTACTGTATTAGTCCATTTTCACATTACTGATAAAGACATACCCAAGACTGGGCAATTTACAAAGGAAAGAGGTTTAATGGAGAACTCATAGTTCCCATGCGACTGGAGAAGCCTCACAATCATGTTAGAAGGCAAGGAGGAGCATGTCACATCTTACATGGATGGTGACAGGCAAAGATAGAGAGCTTGTGCAGGAAAACTCCCGTATTTAAAACCATCAGATCTCATGAGATTTAGTCACTATTATGAGAACAGCACAGGAAAGACCTGCCCCCATGATTCAGTCATCTTCCACTGGGTCCCTCCCACAGCATATGGGAATCATGGGAGCTACAAGATGCAATTTAGGTGGGGACACAGAGCCAAACCTTATCATATGAGATTGATAAGATGGAGGATTATTTACTACTTAATTAATGGATATGGAGAATGCAAACTGGTAGTTAATGCTTTGCAAATAGCAATGTGAAAAGGAACAGGATAAGACATGCAAGGATATTTCTTCTATGAGTAACAGAACCTAGCAGAAATGTTTAATATTTCTCAGTTCTGAAAACTGTCATGTGAAAGATGCAACATGGGAGTGGACAGCACTCAAAGCAGGAAATATAAGGAAAGATAGTGGATTGGGTTCTACAGAAGTTCTTTGTCCAAATTCCAATGATCACTCACAGCTTGTAAATATTGAACGGTTGTTTTAAAGGTGAATGGGTGGGTATTAAGGCAAGGCTGCCATCCTCAGACATGCTGTGTGTGGTACCCTACTGCAGGCAGTGGCAATCATGTATAATTAAAAATGATTGGTACGTCTGTAGGTAGAGTACTGCATGACACATGCAACATACATGATGACACTGTGTGTGTGTTGGAGGCATTTAGTTGCATGCAGAGGGATGCTTTCCTTATAGTGCAGGCATTTTAACCTCACAGACCCTCCACTTCCATGCTGGACTACCTCAGAAAACTCTCTCAGGTGCCTGACCAGACGCATGATCTAGGAATTTAAGGTCCTCGCAACAAGCCTCCCGTTGAGTTCTTCTGAGATTGATTTCCATTTGCCTGATTGAATCAAGGTTTATCTTGCCATTATACAGTTTCTTTCTGCCTGAAGAGTATTATTCTCTCTGCAGAAACTATTTCCTACTCCAACATTCAAATCTATTAACGGTTAGCTTCCTTTCTCATTTTCAAGTCGTCTTCTTAAGCCTTCCAAAATTCCCTCCTGCTTCTTAAACACTTAACTTTTCTGAAAATCAAAATATTTTCTATCTCAGATATACAAAGTCCTCTTTCTTCATGCGCTAATAAAGTACATATTCATTCTTTTGCAAATATATTTTAATCTATTAGAAGGAACAGGATAAGGCATGCAAGGATATTTCTTCTGTGAGTAACAGAACCTAACAGAAATGTTTAATATTTCTCAGTTCTGAAAACTGTCATGTGAAAGATGCAACATGGGAGTGGACAGCACTCAAAGCAGGAAATATAAGGAAAGATAGTGGATTGGATTCTACAGAAGTCCTTTGTCCAAATTCCAGTGGTCACTCACAGCTTGTAAATATTGAATGGTTGTTTCAAAGGTGAATGGGTGGGTATTAAGGCAAGCCTGCCATCCTCAGACATGCTGTGTGTGGTACCCTACTACAGGCAGTGGCAATCATGTATAATTAAAAATGATTGGTACGTCTGTGGGTAGAGTACTGCATGACACATGCAACATACATGATGACACTGTGTGTGTGTTGGAGGCATTTAGTTGCATGCAGAGGGATGCTTTCCTTATAGTGCAAGTATTTTACCCTCACAGACCCTCCACTTCCATGCTGGACTACCTCAGGAAACTCTCTTAGGTGCCTGACCAGACGCATGATCTAGGAATTTAAGGTCCTCGCAACAAGCCTCCCATTGAGTTCTTCTGAGATTGATTTCCATTTCTATAATGTTGCCTGATTGAATCAAGGTTTATCTTGCCATTTTACAGTTTCTTTCTGCCTTAAGAGTATTATTCTTTTTGCAGAAACTATTTCCTACTCCCACATCCAAATCTGTTAACTGTTAGCTTCCTTTCTCATTTTCAAGTCTTCTTAAGCTTTCCAAAATTCCCTCCTGCTTCTTAAACACTTAACCTTCTGAAAATCAAAATATATTCTATCGGCCGGGCGCGGTGGCTCATGCTTGTAATCCTAGCACTCTGGGAGGCCGAGGCGGGCGGATCACGAGGTCAGGAGATCGAGACCACAGTGAAACCCCGTCTCTACTAAAAATACAAAAAAAAAAAAATTAGCCGGGCTTGGTGGCGGGCGCCTGTAGTCCCAGCTACTCGGAGAGGCTGAGGCAGGAGAATGGCATGAACCCGGGAGGTGGAGCTTGCAGTGAGCCGAGATTGTGCCACTGCACTCCAGCCTGGGCGACAGAGCAAGACTCCGTCTCCAAAAAAAAAATATATATATATATTCTATCTCAGATATAAAATGTCCTCTTTCTTCATGTGCTAATAAAGTACATATTCATTCTTTTGTAAGTATATTTTAATCTATTATTAGTAACTAATATATCAGGAGTTGTGAATAATACTGAGAATTTTTTATTGTTTGTTTTTTTGCATTTACTTAAAAACATTTTTGGATCTCTAGTTTTTCGTTTACTTCCTTTATGGTGTTTCTTTCTCATTCAGTGATGAGAGAGGGTGGATGGAAGCAGAAAATGGGAAAAGTAGAGAATGAGAGTCAGAATTAGAACAAGATCAAGAACAAGAATAATCTGTCTTTTTTTTGTTTTTGTTTGTTTGTTTGTTTGTTTTAATCAAGTAGGGTAGAAGTCACAGGTGGACATCTAGGTTTTATTCCAGTTATTCATGGCTAAAAATAAAGCTACTTTGTATATTTGCATACAGATGTATATATAAACACAGGTTTCATTTTCCTTGTGTAAATTGCTACTAGTAAGATTTGAAGGTCATATGGCAAGTGTAAGTTTAAATTTAAAATTAATTAAAAAATAATTTCCAGAATGGTTTTACCATTTTGTGCTGCCTTAAGCAATGTATTAGTGATCCAATTACCCAACTCCTCATCAGCATTTTGTATTGAAAAGCTTTTGTTTTGTTTTTATTAGCAATTTTAATATGTGTATAGTTCCCTTGTCAGTTGTGGTTTTAATTTGCATCACCTTATTGATGGAAAATGTTGAGCACCTGTACATGTACTTACTTATTGTTCATGTATCTTCTTTAGTGAAGTGACTTTGGGATTTTTCTCACCTTTATTGAGTTGTTCACTTATTTTTGAGGTTTACTATATACATATAGATAGAGATATATAGGTATACTGCATACAATTTCTTGGCCAGAATTATGATTTACATATATTATTTCTCAATCTGTTTTGTTTTTTTTTTCATTTTCAACAGTATTTTGTGTAGAGCAAATGTTTTCAATTTTGATAAAGTACAACTTATCAGTTTTTCAATTTATGCATTATGCTTTTAATGCTGTGAGATTCATGGTTAACTATGTTTCTCATTCAGCATTTTGAATATGTTCTACAACTGATTCTAGCTTCCATGGTTTCTCAGAAAAGGTCAGTGTTAAATCTTGTAAGAATCACTTGTATGAAATATGCTCCCTTTCTCTTGCAGCTATAAAGGTATTCTTTCTTGCACACATTTTCTCTCTCTCTCTCTCTCTCTTTCTCTTCATTAACAGATTGAATACAATGTCTTTAAGTCTGGATATCTTCATGCTTATCTCACTTTTTTGATGTGTAAATTTATGTTTTTTATGAAATTTGAAGTTTTTAGCATTATTTCTTTCAACACTATTTCTATTTTTTTCTGGTTTTCTCTCTCCTGTCCTAATGCTATTTCCATTAGGCATATTTTGGTATGACTCTGGTGTTTCACCTTTCGGAAGCCCTGCTCATGCCATGTTACTCAATGGAAAAGTCTAAAAAAAAAAAAGCTTTAAACTATCTTGTTCCAGGAAAATGCTCAGAAAACTCAGGAACAAAAAGAAATATAAGAACATCCCAAGATACCAAGACCATTTTCTGTCTCATTGATCACTGCTGGTATGTAAAATGAGCTTTTTCAATTCCAGGGTCTGGAAAGAAAAATGAGTTTTTACTCTTTCCATTCCACTACCTACTGAACCTACTGATTATTACCTTATTATTTACTTAGTTGATCTGGTCTTTTTTTTTTTTTCCTTTTTTTTTTTTTTTTTTTTTGAGACGGAGTCTTGCTCTGTCACCCAGGCTGGAGTGCTGCAGTGGCGCGATCTTGGCTCACTGAGAGCTCCGCCTCCTGGGTTCATGCCATTCTCCTGCCTCAGCCTCCCCAGCAGCTGGGACTACAGGTGCCTGCCACCACACTAATTTTTTTTTTTTTTTTTTTTGAGACAGAGTCTTGCTCTGTCACCCAGGCTGGAGTGCAGTGGCACGATCTCGGCTCACTGCAAGCTCCACCTCCTGGGTTGATGCCATTCTCCTGCCTCAGCCTCTGGAGTAGCTGGGACTACAGGCGCCTGCCACCACGCGCAGCTCATTTTTTTGTATTTTTAGTAGAGACTGGGTTTCACTGTGTTAGCCAGGATGGTCTTGATCTCCTGACCACGTGATCTGCCTGCCTCAGCCTCCCAAAGTGCTGGGATTACAGGCGTGAGCCACCACGCCCGGCCGATCTGGTCTTTTTCATCTGCTCATTCTGTGATTCAGAAATTGAGGAACATAACTCAGATAAAAGGACTCAGATCTTTGGGTGACAAGGCAAGAGAGGTGAGATGGAGTGTATTTACTGCTTAATTATTTGGTCTAAAGAAGACAAATGATTTGTTAATGCTTTATATATAATAATAGATAAAAAAAAAAAAGGACAAGACACACAGGGGTACCTCTTATATATGCAAGAGAACATAAGAGAAAGGCCTAATGATCCCAGCACTTTGGGAAGCCAAGGCGGGAGATCACTTGAGGTCAGGAGTTGGACACCAGCCTAGCCAACATAGTGAAACCCTGTCTCTACTAAAAATACAAAAATTAGCTGGGTGTGGTGGTGGGCGCCTGTAATCCCAGCCACTCAGGAGGCTGAGGCAGGAGAATTGCTTGAATCTGAGAGGCGGAGGTTGCTGTGGGCCAAGATTGCACCACCACACTCCAGCCTGGGCAACAGAGTGAGACTCCGTCTCAAACAAAGAGGCTTATTGCTCCTCAGTTCTGAAAACTACCATGTGAAAACTTCAACACACAAGTGCACAACACTTCAGGGAAGAATGGATGAGGAAAAAAACAGTGGAGTGTTCACTGCGGAGGTACTTTGAACCAATACTGGTAGCCACTCACAGCCTGAAAACATTGAGTAGCTTTTCAAAAGGCACATGAATGGGTGTTTAAGCAGGGCTTCCATCCTTAGACATGCTGTCTGTGGTGCCTTACTCGAGAGAGTAGCAATCATATGGTAATCACGTATGATTGAAACCTCTACGAATAGTGTAACACATGACATATGCAGCATATGTAATATAACTATGGGTGCACTTGAGGGAAGATTAGTTGCATGCAGAGAGCTGTTTTCCCTAGAGTACATCGATGCTGTACACACACCTCCGCCACCCTGCTGGACTATCTCAGGGAATCGTCTTACGTAAATTTGCAGAGGCAAGTCCTAGGAACTAAAGGTCCTGGAAAAATACCTTTTCTTGTTTTTATTTTTTCCTGGGATATCTTTTCCTGGGATTGATATCTATTTTTACAAAGTTGCCTGACAAAAATGAAAACCAGGTTTTCAATGGGCTATGTTTTTATTCTCTGCTGCAGAGTATTAAGTAAGTTTTTACAGAAGCTTTTTCTTTCTTGATGCTTATATCAGTTTACAAGTTATTTATTATTCCCCCCTCATCATTTTCAAGCCTTCTTTTTAGGCCTTTCCAAATCCCCTCCTACTACTCAGATCCCAACCTGCTGACAACATATTTTCTGTCTCAGATATGAAAGCTCGTTTTTTTCCTTCATTGGCTGAAGAGGTACTCATTCTTTGAAAAGCATTTGAATCCTTTATAAGCCACCAATTTATAAGAGGTTGTGCAGAGCACACAGAAACTTGTACTCTTTGATTTATTTCATTTTGTTTTGCTATTACTATTTATTTTAACTTACATATCTTTCATTTTCCTTTTATTTTTCACGTGGTGTCACTTCCTAACACTGTGATGAGTGAGAGTGAGTGTGAAAAAAAGACACACAGAGAGAGAGAAAAACAGAGACAGGGAGAGAGAATGCAAGAAAAGGAGACAAGACTCAATTGCTTCAGTGTTTTTATTACTGAGTTGGGTAGAAGTCAGGCGATGGACAATCTTGTCTTTTTTAAGTTGTTTTTTCTTGTTTTTGTTTTTTCAATAATTGTACCGTGCACAGTTGCATACAGATATGTGTGTAAACACAAGTTTTATTTTACTTGTGTAAACTTGTAGGTCTTATGGTAAATGTAATTTTAAATTTAAAAGCAATAGAAAAATAACTTATTCCAGAACTGCTTTAAAATTTTTTGCTGCCATGAAAAATGTCTAACATCTCCAGTTACTCATATTCTTATCAGTGTATTTTATTGGCAATTTTTGTGTTGTTTTGTGTTTTTTTTTTGTTTTGTTTTGTGTTGTTTTTTTTGAGACGGAGTCTTGCTCTGTCGCCCAGGCTGGAATGCAGTGGCACGATCTCAGCTCACTGCAAGCTCTGCCTCCCGGGTTCACACCATTCTCCTGCCTCAGCCTCCTGAGTGGCTGGGACTACAGGCACCTGCCACCACTCCCGGCTAATTTTTTTTGTATCTTTTTAGTAGAAACGGGGTTTCACCGTGTTAGCCAGGATGGTCTCGATCTCCTGACCTCGTGATCCGCCCGCCTCGGCCTCCCAAAGTGCTGGGATTACAGGCTTGAGCCACCGCGCCCGGCCCCGTTGTTTTGTGTTTTTTATTAGCCGTTGTAATATTTGTATAGATTTTTGTCATTGCAGTTTTAATTTGCACATTCATATTGACTACAAGTATTGAGTGTCTCTTAATATATTTATTTGCCATTCATACATCTTCTTAATGTAGTATCCATTGAGGAATTTTTACAAATTTTATTGCACTGAGTTATTATTAATGAAATTTAAGAGTTCTTATATGTTCTGAATACAACTCCTTTAAAAATGTGATTTGCATGCATATCTCAATCCACAGTCTGTTTTTTCATTCTCTTAACTGTTTCATACAAAGCAAGTGTTTTCCATTTTAATAAAGTGCAATTTATTGATTTTTTTATGTTATGAGTTGTGCTTTTAGTGCCATAGTGAACAGCTGTTAGCCTTAAATATATTATTCTTGTTTGACTATGTTTTTGTTTTAGCATGTTGAATATAACCTCCCACTGCTTTCTGGTCTGTATACTTTCTTATGAAAAGTCAGCTATTAATCTTACAGAAATCCCCGTATGCAATGAGTTGCTTTTCTCCTGCAGCTGTCAATATTAACTATTTTCCATAGGTATCAACAGATTGCATCTAATGTCTGTTAATCTGAGTTTCTTTGTATTTGTTCTACTTGAAATTTGTTTTACTTCTTTGATGTGTAACATTTTTCATCAAATTTAGGAAGTGTTCCTTCCTAAGAATATTTATTTGATATTTATTTTTCTCTCTCTTCTTACTCTGGTAATTCCATCATGCAAATCTTTTGCCCTTTCTGGTGTTTTACTTCCTTGATGCTGTGTTCATTTTTCCTCATTCATTTTACTCTGCATTCTTCATAAGGCATTAGGACTATTAATGTGCAATTTATTATATTATTTATTCTGATACTTGAAATATACTGTTGAGATTCTCTATTGAACTTTTTTATTTAAGTTATTGTACTTTTAAAATCCATATTTTCCTTTTTAATAAGTGTTTTCCCCAGCACTTTGGGAGGCCGAGGCAGGCAGATCATCTGAGGTCAGGAGTTCAAGACCAGCCTAGCCAACACAGTGAAACCCCATCTCTACAAAAATACAAAAATTAGCCGGGCATGATGGTAGGTGCCTGTAGTCCTAGCTAGTGGGGAGGCTGAGTCAGGAGAATCACCATAACCTGGGAGGTGGAGGTTGTAGTGAGTCAAGATCGCACCATTGCACTCTAGCCTGGACGACAGAGGAGACACCGTCTCAAAAAAAAAAAAAGTGTTTTCTACATTTTTATTATTATAAACTTCAGATGAGACATTGCCATCATAACTTCCTTTACATCTAAATTTTTTTTATTTCTTTGAAATCTTTAGTTGTTGCAATAAAGTTTTTATCTCTTAGTATGATTTTTTTTTAGGTAAATGTATTTTATTGAAGCAAAGTTACGTAATAAAAATAGAAAAGCATGCATAGGAATGCTATTTAGCCAATACAGGATTTGGTAATCTCTTTTATTATTATTATTATACTTTAAGTTCTAGGGTACATGTGCACAACATGCAGGTTAGTTACATATGTATCCATGTGCCATGTTGGTGTGCTGCACCCATTAACTCGTCATTTAACATTAGGTATATCTCCTAATGCTATCCCTCCCCCCTCCCCCCACCCCACAACAGTCCCCAGAGTGTGATGTTCCCTTTCCTGTGTCCATGTGTTCTCATTAGTATGATTTCTGTGCCTTCTCATGGGCATTTTCTGTCATATATTTTTGTTATCTGTAAAGACTACATTATCTTTTTTTTGTACATATTATGATTTTCTGTAAAACAGGACAGTTAAGATCAAATATTGTATTCTGGATAATAACCACTTCCTCTGAGGAATTATATTTTTTTTGTTTTCTTTGTTTTGTTTTTGAGATGGAGTCTCGCTCTGTCACCCAGGTTAGGGTGCGGTGGCGTGATCACAGCTCACTGCAACCTCCGCCTCCTGGGTTCAAGCGATTCTCCTGCCTCAGCCTCCCGAGTAGCTGGGACTACAGGCGCCCGCCACTGTGCCCAGCTAATTTTTGTATTTTTAGTAGAGATGGGATTTCACCATGTTGGCCAGGATGGTCTCAATCTCCTGACTTGGTGATCTACCCACCTCAGCCTCCCAAAGCGCTGGGATTTACAGACATGAGCCACCGTACCTGACTTTTATTGTCGTTGTTGTCTGTTTTTAATTTGTTTATTGAATTGGCTGGAGTTTATTTACTTATCTGCGGTGAATATTCTTATACTGTTAGAGAGCACAGCCTATGCATGCACATAGTAACTCTAATATGACAGTGGTTTTAGTAGCATTCTTTTTGTTTCTTTTCCTGATCTCTCTGTCCAGCTAGTGGTCTCTGTGTATCACACAGAGATGTTAGGTTTTCTCACTGAATGCTGATTTTCTCTATTGTTTTTTGAATTTTAAAGGAAAAATGTATCAGAGTTTGATCAAAATAATTTGAGCCACTTTGCACACATTGTTTTAAAGGCAAGTCTTTCAGGTTTGTTCTGATACAGGAAGGCTCTTATTAGCTGTCAGTTTATCAGATATTCTCTGGTAAATAAGCTGGCCTATGGTTTAGCTTGTTGCTCTCATACAGCTACCAAATCCATCTTATTTACTTACCTCCAAAATCTGTGTTGTTGTCTGGAGCACCGTTAAGCCTGAGCTTTCCCTGACTCTGCTATAAATAAAGTCCTATTTTTCTTTTAGGAGAGCTATAATACCATCTTTTATTCAAACTAATTTCTCACACTGGGAAAAAGAATCTCCGACTCACTGCTCTGAAGCTTTGGGTAGGTGCAGTGCCCTGCTTCTTTCACACCACTCCTGCTTTATGTATAGAGTGAAGATTGGTACTCGTAGGTTTTGGTCTTCTCAGCCTGCTCATTCCAGGGTTGAAACTCTGTTTTATAATCATTCTGGGGTGAGGATGATCAGAGACCCCATATTCTCAACCTGCCAAAACCACACTAAAGCCTCCACCCTACGGAAGTGACCTGAGTGTAAGAACAGTGCCCCTAACATCTGCAACTGTTGCTTAGCCACAGCGACACAAAATTAGGGGCAGGGTACACGCGAAAGGCTGGGAACTCGTTTCTTCCATTAAGATACCATAAATTTTGACTGGTAGCAACTTCACATTTTAGGCTACTTACAATCACCTCTTTCTTCCATCCCAGTTCTCTGACATCCATTTACCATATTTGTGTTACTATATTTTGGTGTCCCAGATTTAGTTCATCCAGGAAAATGAAGACACATAGTTGCCTGTTTCCAAATGGAGAAAAATGCAAACAAAAATGCTTCAAAAGACCACGCTCAAGGGAAAGACTCAGAAATCTCACAAACTGGAAGAAGTTTAATGGCATCCATAGATGCCGAGAACATTTTCTGTTTTGCAGTTCATTCCTGGTAAGTAAAATATTTTTATTTTTGCTCTAGGATTTAAGGAGAAACAGACATTTCTACTCTCCATCACACCAACCAGTGATTACCATCCTATCCAAGAATCTTGCGTGTTTTCCCTGCTTATTCTGTGGTTCAGGAGTTGAGTGATGTAACTCAGGCAGAGGGACTCATCTTCAGGTGACAAGCATAGATGACATAGAGTGTATTATCCTGTTAACTATTAGACCTGAGGAATGTAAACTGCTTTGTAACAGTTTATAATAATGGAAAAACAAACAGGATAAGACCTGCAAGGATTTTTCTTCCATGCACAAGAGAATCTAGCAGAAAAGCTTAATGGTTCATAGTTCTGAAAATTGCCACGTCATAACTCCAAACCATGATTGGACAACAACACAGGAAAGGATGGATAAAGAAAGACAGTGTAGTGCATACTACAGAGGCCCTTTGTATGAACACTGGTCACCATTCAGATTGAAAACAGTGACGTGTTTTTGGAAGATGCATGTTGGTCAAAGAGTACAAACTTTGAGGTATGTAATAAATAAGCTCTGGCTGTCTAATGTAGAGCATAGTGATAATAATGCTGTATTGTTTACTGGAAATTTGATAAGAGAGCAGATTTTAAGTGTCCTCACCACACCCCCACAACACACACACAAATGGTAACTAAGGGTGGTGAATGATGTGTTAATTAATTTTACTATGGTAATCAGTACACTATATATATATGTATATCAAATCATCACGTTGCACACCTTGAATATATACAAATTTTGTCAATTACATATTTTAAAATATAAAAAGAAAGGTGCATGAGTCAGTCATTAGGCTGGGCTGCCATCCTTAAATGTTCTATTCTTCATGTGGTACTCTTCTCAAGAGGGAGGCAATCATGTGTAATTAGATATGATTGACACCTCTTTGAGTGGAGTAACACATGATATATACATCATATGACATGGCACGGTGGATACATGGGGGGTGTTAAGTTGCAAGCAGTATAATACTTTCCCTAGAGTGCAGGCATTTCTACTGACACCCTCCCTGTTCTGGACTAGCTCAGGTAATTCTCTAAATTAATTATCAGACGTGAGACCTAGAAACTGAAAGTCTGCGGAAAAACTTCCCATTGAGTTTCTTCTGAGATTCAGATCCCTTTTGCCAAAGTTGCTTGACCAAAATGGTAACAAGCCTTTCAATGTCTTCATGGTGTTCCTGTCACCTATAAAGTATTTTTTCTTTTGTAAGAACCTATTCCCAGCCATAGCCTGCAAATCTCTTATCACCTATCGACATTCCTCTTTATTTTCAAGATTTTCCCCTTAGTCATCCATCAGTTCCCTCCCTTCTCAGATCCTTACCCTACTAAAGACCAAAGTATTTTTTTTTCTCCCAGGTATTAAAGCTCCTTTTTTTTTGGTAATTATTTCTGGTCTTTTCTGGTCTTTTTTTTTTTTTTTAACTTTAAGTTCAGTTGTACATATGCAGGATATGCAGGTTTGCTATATAGGTAAACATGTGTCATGCAGGTTTGTTGTACAGATTATTTTATCACCCAGGTATTAAGCCTAGTATCCATTAGTTATTTTTCCAGATCCTACCCTTCCTCCCACCTTCCACCCTCCACCCTTTGATAGGCCCCAGTGTGTGTTGTTGCCCTCTATGTGTCCACGTGTTCTCATCATTTAGCTCCCACTTATGCATGAGAACATGCCATATTTGGTTTTCTGGTCCTGTGCTAGTTTGCTGAAGATAATGGTCTCCAGCTCCATCTGTTTCCCTGTAAAGGACATGATCTCATTCTCTTCTTATGGCTGCATAGTATTTCATTCATGATGCGTATGTACCACATTTTCTTTATCCAGTCTGTCATTTATGGGCATTTAGGTGAATTCCATGTCTTTGCCATTGTGATTAGTGCTGCAGTGAACATACTCGTGCATGTATCTTTTTAATAGAACAACTGATATTCTTTTGGGTATGCACCCAGTAATGGGATTGCTGGGTCAAATGTTATTTCTGGTTCTAGGTCTTTGAGGAATTGCCACACTGTCTTCCAGAATGGTTGAACTAATTTACACTCCCATCAACAGTGTAGAAGCGTTCATGTAGTTTTTGTTTTTATTCTGTTTATGGGATGAATTCTAAGCTCTTAATGCACAGGAATTCAGTGAATCTTTACAAGAACCTTATGAAGTAGGAGCTGTTATATCCACTCTCATTTTACTAATGAGAAAAGAGAATAAAAATGATTTTAATAAATGCCTTATGATCACACAGCTATCAAAAAGCAGAGCTTGTATTTGAACCCAGGCAGCCACTCTCTAGTGTCTCTTTTTTTTTTTTTTTTTTTTACATCAACTCACTGCCCTCCCTTAGTTTCTTTTCTTCTAAATCCAGCACTAGAATGTATTAAACATTTGATTCAGCTCACAGCCCACAGTTCCTTATGTAGAGCTTTGATAATGGCCCTGCTCACAAAACACAGGGGCTCTGACAAAACACACAAGTATTCACATCGGAAGGGTGAAAGGGATCTGGATTGGAATCCACTGCACTTGCATCCAGGATCTTCAGCCCTCATCAGAGGACATCACGATGTCTGGTTATGTTTGTCTACTAATATCTCCTTGAGGTTGAGCCATTGGGTATGATAAAATTAGATAGAAGGTTTAAATTTTTGAATGTACATAGAGATACTTAAATTATTTTCGTTTACTGGACCACATCCAGGTTTGAGGCTAAAGTATATCCCCATTTTTACATGGTTACGTTATTATGAGGGTTAAAACCAGTGTAATGTTCTAGTTGTTGGTTGACATTAAGTAGCAGTCCTCATCTCAAAAAATGGGAAAACCCCACTTTTCTCTGCATTGCTAGAGAGGGAGGCCTTCAACCCTGCCTTCTTTCCTTTTACAGTCAGTGATGAAAGCTATACATAGGTATTAGTTATTGAAACCACCATCATCGTGCCATTACTTAGGTATTTGATGATGGATAAAGATAAATCCACAGTTTTTGCTGTGTTTTACCTTTTTTAATGTAAATATCCATCCCTGTTCCTAACAAATTAGATGAATAAGCTATGCTTAGATGTAGAATGTAAAGAAGGGTTGAGTGGGGATGGGTGGGAAGGGCTGATGTCAAATTCTCTACCTACCAGCTCTTTCAGATGACTGAAATGTCTATAGATACTGGAGAAATTTCTTGTCTACTCTCTTTTTCCTGTTAATATTCCTACTGGAAATAAAGGATGAGGGACTATGGCCACAAAGGGGAGTCGATTTGAGGACCAAAGATGATCTGGTGAATGTAAATATTTAGAGTCTTCTCTATTTGTGGATGATGTGAGACTTCTTATAGTTCTGGGAGATGCAGACTTGACTCATATTTTATGTTACTAGAGGCAAGATAGGACCCTGAATTCTGGAGAACTTAGGGAAGTCCAGCTGAAGTGCCACTGACCTCTTAAACGTTCTTCACAGTGAGTAACTTGGAGAGGTATATATTTTTCCAAATTTCCCAACTTCACAAATGACAAAATTTTCCATAATCTGGTTTTTGTGTTCTTAAACCAAGAATGTTTTTTTGGTCTTGGAATCAGTTTATCTTCTTCCTTCCATGTTATCTGGGGGCATTTGTCAAGGCCAGAAAAATAAGAACACATGAAGGCCTGTGGCTCAGAATGGATAGTTGGATAGATTCTCTCGATAACCAGACGTCTGAAAAAAGGCTTAAAAATCCAATCCAGGGTGAGAGGAGAAACAGGACATCTCTAGGCTATGAGCCCGTTTTCTCTTTTGAAGATCAATCCAAGTAAGCTTTATATTTTGTTTCCTTTCTAGAGGAGGAAGAGGTACAGGGGTCTCTGCCCTTTATCTATTGGCACCTCCTGACTACTTCTCTCGCTTGAGATTCCTGCACATTTTCTACGCTTCTTAGCAGTTTGTTCTTTCATTAAGGTATGAAACTCCAAGGGTGTATTAACTTTCAATATATGCATAACAAATTACTCCAAATTTAAGCAGCTTAAAACAGTACATATTTATCATCCCATGGTTGCCATGAGTCAGGGGTCTGCACATAGTTTAGCAGGGTCTTTGGCTTAGGGTCTTAAAAGACGGAAATCAAGACCTAACCTAGGGTTGTGATCTCTCAAGGACTTCTTCAAAATTGGCAAAAAGGTATCTCCTTGCAGCTCTAAGACTGAGGCTCTCAGCTCCAAGAATGCCACTTGCCACTGCTTACCATGTCACTCTATCCACAATATGGCAGTTTGATTCTTCAAGGCTGCTTTTTCTTGTCGCTGGTCTCTATATCCTCTTTTAAACAGCTTATTTGATTGGGTCAGAGCCACTCAAGGTACTCTGTCTTTGATTAAATCTAATTCAGAAGATCAGTGACCTTAATTACATCTGTAACTTTTCATTGGCTGTGCAGCATAACATAATCATGAGAGTGATATTCTGTGAAGGTCAAAGCTCCTGGTCTCCCTAAAGGGGAGATTATACAGCGCATGTGCGTGGGGCTCATCTTCAGGACTATCTTAGAGCTCTGCCTTTCGCAAAAGGGCTTGGAAATTTCAGGTGGAAGTTTGGAATAGAGAAGGATGATTTAGGTATGTCGATGAGTCCTTTCAACTTTGGAGGAAAGTAAATAATACATAAATATCACTTAAAATGAAATTCAACAGATTAACACAGATGAGAATATACCTAATCTGAATGAGAGAAGAAAAAAAATAATTATTCTCTCTCAACCTGAAAATCTGCAAATCATGCATGCAGCAGGTGAGGAGATACTAATGCAGGGAGGGGTGACAGAGTGAGGGTAACAGGGGTGTATGTTTCATAGGTCTTTTATATAATCTGAAGGGCTACATATGTGCTGGAAGCATAAAGCAACTGTATGAAAGTAATATGATTGGGGAGCATTTGGGCAGGGCTGCTACATTTAATCCTGCTTTGTGCAGTACTCCACTCCAAAAGGTGCTATCAGGTGTACTAAAATATGATAGTCACTTTAATTCACAACATGTACAACTACGTGTGGTGGCCCTGTGGGGAGGTGGTGTGGCTGTCTACACACAGATGTACTCATTTTGGCCAAATTGCTATCCTTGCAGAAGACTCTTAAGTGCCACTGGAGAGTCCAGACCTAGGATTTGAGGGCCCCTCTAATCCCTCTAGGTGTTTCAGGATTCATATGTATATATATATATATATATATATATATATATATATATATATATATTTTTTTTTTTTTTTTTGTCCAAAACGGATCTGCATACCTTGGATCAAGATATAGGTTGGATCTCCCCTCTCTTTTGCCTTTTCCCTCACGTGCACTAATGCCACTTCCTTTCATAGGAAGCAAGAAGGAATTTCTTCTTTAATATCTTCTCTGATATCACTCCATCAGCAGCAATTCATATGGTTCCCCCAAATTTTAATTCATTTAGTCTCTCTGCACATTTAATCTTAACTTAAAAAAAAATCTCGGTAAAATGCAACCTTTATTTTCACTGGTATGAGGTTTTATTTATTTTTCTTCAACTTTTATTTTAAATTCTAGGGTACATGTGCAGGATGTGCAGGTTTGTTACATAGGTAAACGGGTGCCATGGAGGTTTGCCACACAGATCACCCTATCACATAGGTATTAAGTCCAGCATCCATTAGCTATTCTTCTTGATGCTCTACCTCCTCTGTCTTCTGACATGCCTCAGTATGTGTTGTTCCCCCTATGCATCCATGTTCTCATCATTCAGCTCCCACTTATAAGTAAGAACATGCCGTGTTTGGTTTTCTTTCACTGTGTCAGTTTGCTGAGGACAACAGCTTCCAGCTCCATCCATGTCCCTGAAAAGGATATGATCTAATTCCTTTTTATGACTGCATAGTATTCCATGGTGTATATGTACCATATTTTCTTTATTCAGTCTATCATTGATAGGCATTTAGGTTGATTCCATGTCTTTGCTATTGTGAATAGTGCTGCAGTGAACATACGAGTGCATGTGTCTTTATAATAGAATGATTTATATGAATATATTCCTTTGGGTGTATATCCAGTATTGGGATTGCTGGGTCAAATGGTATTTCTGCCTCTAGATCTTTGAGGAATCACCACACTGTCTTCCACAATGGTTGAACTAATTTACACTCCCACCAACGGTGTAGAAGCATTCCTTTTTCTTTGCAACCTTGCCAGTATCTGTTATTTTTTGACCTTTTACTAATAGCCATTCTGACTGGTGTGAAATGGTATCTCATTGTGGTTTTGATTTGCATTTTTTGAATGATGGGTGATGTTGAGCTTTTTTTCATATGTCCGTTGGCCACATGTATGTCCTCTTTTGAGAAGTGTCTGTTCATGTCCTTTGGCCACTTCTTAATGGGGCTGTTTGGTTTTTTCTTGTGAATTTGTTTAAGTTCCTTGTAGACTCTGGATATTAGACCTTTGTCAGACGTATAGATTGCAGAAAGTTTCTTCCATTCTGTAGGCTGTCTGTTCACTCGGTGATAGTTTCTTTTGCTTTGCCAAAGCTCTTTAGTTTAATTAGATCCCATTTGTTAATTTTTGCTTTTGTTGCAATTGCTTCTGGCATCTTCATCATGAAATCTTTGCCTGTACCTATGTCCCAAATGGTATTGCCTAGAATTTCTTCTAAGGTTTTTATAGTTTTAGGTTTTACATTTAAGTCTAAACTATCTTGTGTTAATTTCTGTATATGGTGTAAGGTAGGGGTCCAGTTTCAATTTTCTGCATATGGCTAGCCAGTTCTCCCAGCACCATTTACTAAATAGGGAATCCTTTCCCCATTGCTGTTTTTGTCAGGTTTGTCGAAGATCAGATAGTTGTAGGTGTGCTGAGTTATTTCTGAGTTCTCTATTGTGTTAACTTTTTTTGAGTACATTCCGTGTCAAACATAATTTGTTGAAGTGATGAGAGGTTTTACTTCTCAGACTTTTGGAACTGATTAAATATTTCATAGACTTCTTTTATTTCTCTTCTTAAGGTATCCTATCTTAATTCAGCTTCCTCTAAGAGACTAGCAAAGAGAGAAAAACAAAGAAAACAGACAGCAAACATTTCGCTGTCCTGGACACCGTTGCAGGATTGAAGAAGTTAGTGGGGAGTACTTTGTGTATTGTGTGTTCCCATATTGGGAAATTAGGTATATCCTGACGTACTCAGCCTTTAAATCACGAAAGAGCATTGAGTTGGCAACTGATGTTTGTCACTTTTCCTGTTTATTCCCAGCCACTTGTCTCACTTTATTTTGTGCGTTCAGCTTTTGTTGGTTTGCTATTTTGTTTTCACTGATATAGGGTTTTATATTGTTTAGAATTTTCAGTATTTTTTTTCTTGTTGTAGTTATAATTGTTTGGGTTTACTGTGTGTGTGTGTGTGTGTGTGTGTGTGTGTGTGAAAGAGAGAGAGAGAGAGATTCTCTGAGTCATTTGTTTTTGTATTTTTTAAATTTTCTTTATATGTTTTGGGGATTCTTTTGCTTGAGTTTCCTTTCATTCTTTTTGTTGTTGATTTTTCTTGTTGTTTGCTTGTTTGTGAGTATTTTCTTTAGGGTTTTGCTCAGCAGTGAGTCTCAGATATCCTGTAAATCTATAAAGCTGTTAAAATGAATACTTTGAGGTTACTAAAAGAGAGGATGGAGAAAAAGAAGGAAGGATATTTGGGCTTGGGATGGTTGAAGCAAAGTAATATTTTTGCATGTTTTTGCCATTATTTTCATGTGAAGAGTTTTTTTAAAATCAGCTTTTGGAAGTACAACTTAGATACGGCAAAGTTCATAATAATTATTTGTACAATTTAATGAGATTTTACAAACATATTTAATAATGTAGCTTACACTTCAATATTTCTGCCACCCCCCCCAAATTCCTTTATGTCCATTCACATTCATTTGCCTTCCCTCACCTTTAGACCTTAGAAACCACTGATCTGCATTCTACCCATATAGTTTTTCTTCAATAACTTCAGACAAGTGAAATCATATAGAATGTCATCTTTTTATATTTGGCTTTCACTTAGCATAATGCACTTGATATTCATGAAGTTGTGTGGGCTTCTTTTTATTACTATATAGTATTCCGTTACATGGATGTATCACAAGTGTTGTTTATCTATTCACCAGGTGAAGGATACGTGCATTGCTTCCAATGTGTAGCAATCAAAAATATAACTGTTATTAACATTTGAGTACAGTTTTTTGTGTGAACACACATTTTTATTTCTCTAAATATCAGGGAGTGGGATTGCTGTGCCTTACATAGACGTATGTTGAATTTTATTAGAAACTGTCAAACATGCAAAGTGGCTGTACTATTTTGCACTCTGGAAATATGTGATATCTCTAGCTCATCCACAACCTACATTTTCACTGTATTTTTGTGGGTCTATATCTGGACTCCTTATTCTGTTCCACTAATCTCTTTCTTTCTCTCTCTCTCTCCTTTTGCCAATACCACATTGTCTTGATTACTATAGCTAAGTCTTGAATATTAGTCCAACTTTGCACCTATTTCTTTTTTTTTTTTTTTTTGAGATGGAGTCTCGCACTCTTGCCCAGGCTGGAGTGCAGTGGCGTGATCTCGGCTCACTGCAAGGTCCGCCTCCCGGGTTCATGCCATTCTCCTGCCTCAGCCTCCCAAGTAACTGGGACTACAGGCGCCCGCCACCACGCCCGGCTAATTTTTTATATTTTTAGTAGAGATGGGGTTTCACTGTGTTAGCCAGGATGGTCTCGATCTCCTGACCCTGTGATCCGCCCACCTCGGCCTCCCAAAGTGCTCGGATTACAGGCATGAGCCACCGTGCCCAGCCTTGTACATTTTTCTTAAATTGATTAGGCTATTCTTATCTTTTTGTCTTTCCATTAACAAACATTTTAGAGTGTTCTTGCCACTAAATCCAACCATGTGAGATAGATATTATAAATTGTTTGCATGTGGTAATCATTTTACTTTAGATATATATATATACCAAAACATTTTAATTATACCTTAAACTTACATAATAAAAATATATAAATTTTTGAATAAAGTTGTTGATATTTACAAACATTTCTAGTTAGAATTTGATTAACATTGTGCTGAATCTCTGGATCCCTGTGGGAAGATTTGATATATTACAACACTGTTTCTTCCAATCCATAAGCACAGTATATTTCTCCATTTATAGCTAACTAACTATGTAATTTTTGGTATTATTTAGAAATTATTACAATTGTTCATTGCTAATATGTACAAATAATATTTATAGTTTATTTTCCATCTCCCAGGAATTACTGTCCTTCACTGCCTGATTTCTGGTAAAGTCTTATAAACTGTTGTTTCCTATATTTTGTCAGTTTTTTAATTGGTTCAGGTCTAAGGATAATTAGTTTCCTATAACCCCATTTTGGCTGTAAATGCAACAACAAATACACATGGATGGTAGCACTGAGACTGCGTGGTGTTTATTTATTAGCATGCGGAGAGCTGCTCTCTTTGGAGCCTAGGTACCCTTCTTCCACTTCAATACTGGTCTATCTCAAAAAACTTTCTTAAGTGCCTTCTAAGATGCAAAACATCAAGACTAAGATCCCATAGTTGAAGCCTCCGAAGTAGGTGATTTGGTGATTTACATTTCTTTCTTCAAAAATGGCCTGACCAAATAGAAATAAGACTTGTTATGGCCAGGTGCGGTGGCCCATGCCTGTAATCCCAGTACTTTGGGAGGCCAAGGTGGGTGGATCACCTGAGGTCAGGAGTTCGAGACCAGCCTGGCCAGCATGGTGAAACCCTGTCTCTACTAAAAATACAAACATTAGCTGGGCGTAGTGGTGGGCTCCTGTAATCCCAGCTACTTGGGAGGCTGAGGCGGGAGAATCGCTTGAACGCAGGAGGCAGAGGTTGCAGTGAGCTGAGATCACGCTACTGCACTCCAGCCTGGGTGACAAGAGTGAAACTCCATCTCAAAACAACAACAACAACAACAACAAATTCTTGTTAAGAGGGCCAGTCATGATGGGTCATGCCTGTAATCCCAGCGCTTTGGGAAGCTGAGGCCAGAGGATCACTTGAGGCCAGGAGTTTGTGACCAGTGTGGGCAACATAGTGAGACCCCACCTCTACAAAAAAAATAAAAATAAAAATAAATAAAACTAAAAATAAAAGTGAGCCATTCATGGCACGCATGTCTGTAGTCCCAGCTACTTGGTAGGCTAAGATGAGAGGATCGCTTGAGCAGAGGAGTTTCAGTCTGCAGTGAGCTATGATCACGCCACTCACTCCATCCTGGATGACAGAGCAAGACCCTGTCCCTTAAAAAACAAAGAAAGAAAAAAGACTTGCTAGGAGAACATAGCTCCCCTATTTTATCACTGTTTTTCTTCTCTGTAGAACCCAATTCTCTCTTTCCCCCCAAACTCTTAACCATTTGTCACCTGACAATTCCTTTCACTCTTTTCAAAACTTTCCTTTCTTTCTAAATTCTCTCCAGCTGCTCAGCTTCCTCCACATCTACACCAAAACTCTGAATTATTTCATGTAGCCTAATATCCTCCAGATTCATTCATGTAGTTACAAATGGTAGAACTGACTGGTTTACTAAGGCTGAATAATATTTAATTTGTATGTATGTACCACATTTTCTTTATCTGCTCATCTGTAGATGGACATTTGGGTTGTTTTTATATTTTGCCTACTGTTAATGATGCTGTAATAAATATGAGAATGCAAACATCTCTTCAAGATTCTGATTTTAATGACTTTGGCTCTATACCTAGGAGCTGGATTGTTGGTTGGTTGGTATAGTAGCCCTGTTTTTAATTTTTTGAAGAACTTCCATAGTGTTTTTTAAAATGACTATACTAATTTACATTACCACCAACAGTGCACAAGTGATATGGTTAGGCTTTGTGTCCCCACCCAAATATAATCCTGAATTATAATCCCCATAATCCCAATGTGTCAAGGGAGAGACCAGGAAGTGGTAATTTAATCATGGGGGGGTTTCCCCCATGCTGTTCTCGTGATAGCTCTCATGAGATCTGCTGGTGTTGTAAGTGTTTGGTAGTTCCTCCTGCATTCATTCTCCTTCTTGCTGTCTTGTGAAGAACGTGCCTTGCTTCCCTTTCACCTTCCACCATAATTGCGGAAGGCAAAGTGGAAACAGCCTCCCCAGCCATGCGGACCTGTTAGTCAATTAAACTTCTTTCTTTTATACATTACCTAGTTCGGGCAGTTCTCTATAGCAGTATGAAAATGGACTAACACAACAAGGATTACTTTTTCTCCACGCCCACCAACATTTATCTGTTTTGAATTACAGCCATTTTAACAGGGGCAGTATGATTTGTCATTACGGTTTTGATTTGCATTCCCTAATGATTACTGATACTGAGTATGTTTTCATATACCTGTTGGACATTTGTGTGTCTTTACTGGAGAAATTTCTATTCACGTACCTTGTCCACTTTTGAATCAACTTATTAAGCCAGTCACAGATGGACAAGTACTGTATGATTCCACTTATATGAGGCATCTAAAATAGTCAAGCACATAGAAATAGAGAATAGAATGGTGGTTGCCAGACACTGGGAGAAGAGGGAAATGAGTAATCGTTGTTCAATGGATATAGAGTTTTGCTTATGCAAGATAAAGAAAGTTATAGAAATCTGCTGTATAACACAGGACCTATAATTAATTATATTGTACTGTGTTCTTAAAATTATGTTAAGGTGTAGATCTCATGTTATATTCTTACTATGGAAAAACAAAATCAAAATCAAAGGGACAGAAGGAAACTTTGGGAGATGATGAATATATCTATTACCTTGATTGTAGTGATGGTTTCATCGGTGTGTCCAAACTTATCAACTGTATATATTAAATATATACAGTTTTCAATCTATCAGTGATACTGCAATAAAGTTGTTGTTTGAAAAATTCTATTGAATCTCTGGGTTGCAGCCACTTCTGTCTTCATAGACCTACGAGTGTTCAGTTCCTTTGTATATACTTTGGATCTTATATGATATTAGCAAATAATTCAATTTTCCCAAAACGGTTATTCTTTTCTGACACTTGTACTTTTGTTACTTTTTCCCTCAGGTTTATATGTGAAAAGAATAATGTCAAGGTGGGATCAGTCCTTAGAGAGTCTTATAATGATGAAGTGCTAAGTGAGTTTTTGTATCACATTTTCTGTTTGATGTCTCCACTTAACCTCGTGGATGGGACAGAAAGGAGAAGAGTGAGAGACAGAGAGAGCGAGAGAGAGAGAGAGAGAGAGTACAAAGAGCACAAAAGAGAGCTGTAAGCCTTAAGTCTCAGAGGCCTGGTGACCATAAGCAAGATAGGAACCTTGTCTGGGAATCGGGTTATGTATTTTACCTTCCTGTGTTAGGAAATGGGGCTTTCTGATGCATCTCTTCTTTTAATCCACACCAGGGGGTTTACTTGATAACTTCTTTTAAAGGAAATTTGTTGCCCGCCTTAAATGAGAATTTAGGTTAATATCAAGAAGAGGAAATATCTTCTATTTTATCTACAAGTGTTGCTAACTAACACTGTACAACATGTATCTACTTAGAGTGGTTTTATTTTGCTTTGTGGTTGTATTTTTTTGCTTTATTACTGATTGTTTTAGTTTTGGTATCTGTCTTGGGGGTGGGTTCTTATATTTTCAGAGGTATTTAGAATTATTTGGAGGTTAATTTTTTTTAATTGTAAAATGTATATAACATAAAATTTACCATTTTAATCATTTTAAGTGTAAAATTCAGTGGAATTAAGTAAATCCACAGTGGTGTGCAATGATCACCACAATCCATCTCCAGAAATGACTCATTACCCCAAACTAAAACTGTAACCGTTAAACACTGACTCCGCAATCCCAGCTTTTGGTAACCTCTATTCTACTTTCTGTCTCTCCTAGTTTGCCTATTCCAGGGACTGAATAGAATAAAATCATACAGTATTTGTCCTTTTGTGCCTGGTTTATTTTACTCAGCATATTGTCTTCAAGGTTAATCCATGTTATAGCATGTGTTAGAATTTTATTTCTAAGCTGGACATGGATGCACATGCCTGTAGTCCCAGCTACTCAGGAGGCTGAGGCAGGAAGATTGCTTGAGTCCAAGAGTTAGATTCTAGCCTGAACAACATAAGGAAACCCAGTTTAAAAGAAAATTCTTTCCTTTTGTAGGACAAATAACATTTCCTTGTATGCATATATCACAGTTTGCATATCACTTTATCTGTTGATGAATACTTGTATTGCTTCTACCTTTTGTCTATTACAAATAATGCTGCTTTGAACATGGGGTCACTATGCTCCTTCGAAATACTGATTTCAGTTCTTTTGTGTATATACCCAGTACTGGAATTGCTGAAATATGGTAATTCTATCTTTAATTTTTTTGAAGAACCACCATACTGTTTTCTGTAGTGACTGTGCCATTTTACTTTCCTACCAGCAATGCACGGGGTTATAATTTCTTCACTTGTCAACACTTGTTACTTTCTGTTTGTTTGCTTGTTGATAATATTGATTCTAATGAGTGTGAAGTGGTATCATATTGTGGTTTGGTTGCATTTCCCTAATTAGTGATATTGAGCATTGTTTCACTTATTTATGAGGTAGAATTGATTTTAGAAATATTTTTAAGTTTTGATTTATTGGTGTATAGATGTAGACTTGGGTCATTTTGGACTATTGACACTAGTGGAGGTTCCTGAATGCTGGGAGGCTTGGACACGTCCAGATTAAATGTCCCACACCATAGTCTCCCTTTCTCTTGCTCCATGGCAGGTAATTTAGCTAATCCTTTAATTTATTCAGTACACCTCCCTCTCACTTTACAGTCTTTTGCTTAACTTGGCTCCCTAGCTCTTAAAAGATAACTAGTTTGGGGTCTGTGGATCTCTTACTCCTACTTGCTTCCACCTTTCTTCAGCCTCAGTATTGAAAGGAAAAAATAGATTCCTGGGAGGCCTGTGTCTCCAAATGAAAGTTTTGAAAGAGACCCTCTTGACAAGAACTCTAGCAAATGTTGAAGAAGTCCAGGGCTGAGAAGGAGGAATAAGATATATCTAGGTTCCAAGCCAATTGCTCTCTTGGAAATGATTCCAGGCAAGGTAAATGATCTGTATAATCCCCAGGAATGGTGGAGAAAATGGGATTTTTGTCCTGTGAATCCTGGCACCACCTAAATGATCTATCTCTTTCGCTTGAGTTCTCTGCATGTTTACCTTGTTCTCTCTGTTGCTTTGGTGTTAAGTTAAATAACTCTGAACCAAGGGACTGGGAAGTTTGGGGCACAGAGGGTGGGGAGACCTTTAACACTGGTGGAACACAAATCATTTTTAATATGCCATTCCTAATGACTTGAAAATAAATAGGAAAATGTTGGCAAGATTATTTGTTACCAACCCAAGAGAAAAAGGCCTCAAAATCAGCACATGAAATATGCAGCAAGTAAGAGTATCCTCACTAAAGGATGGTTAGAGAAGGGGAGTGGAGTGGCAAACATACTAGAAATTCTTCATTGTATCTAAACTTCACGTACATATTTGGGTAGAGCCACCACCTTCAGCTGAGTGTAGTGCCCTACTCCAGAGGGCGTCACTCACGTAAACTAACACATGATTGTAGCCCTTTTGAGTAGAGTAATACACATCACATAAGGCATATTTGGTGGCCACGGGTGTGAGTGTATACAGCCGCATACACAGAGCTGCCCTCCCTTGTGTCCAAGCACCACCCTCCCCTTGCTGGGCTAACTCAATGGACTCCCATAGGCAGGTCTTGAAAGGCAAATCCTAGGGACTGAGGGCTCCCAGGAAAAATTACACAGGTAGGCTTTCCAGGGATTTATATACGCTTTGTCCAAAGGAGGCATGCCCACACAGGTAAGAAAATTTGTAGTGAGGATGTGGCTTTTCCTCTTTGTATATTCAGAGCTTCTACTGCTACAGAGCCCAACTATTCATTTTGCCTCGAAAAACCTCCAACCTCTTTTTCCTCCCAACATTTCTTTTAGCATCCAAGCCTTTGCATTTCCCAATGGGCTCTTCAAATTCCCTCCTGCCTCAGAAGCATCCCTCTGCACCAAAAAGCTCTTGCTCTTTCAGGATTGAAGACAAGTCTTTCCTTAAGAGTTTGTATGTTCTTCCTTACTTGGAAAAATACATTATTTCCAAAATTATCTGCTGGATAAATATATATATATATATATTTTTAAAATATTTATTGAAAATATGTGTGTATCAGTATTTTCTAAATTCAACATACCTATAAAAGGTTAAGAAGTTGCCTAGAATATTTGTTTTGTTAGTTTTCTTTGAATTCTATTTAACGTTTTATTTTTAAAATTATGTGAAGGAATAAAAAGAAGGTATTCATCTCAGATTATTAAGAATGATAACATATATATTTGTCTTTTCCCTTCCACTTTCCTTCAGTTGCTCCTTCTTAACCTAAGGTCTTCAGAAAGAAAACTGGAGAATCACAGACAAAAGATGGCCAGCGCTGGATCCCTGGAGAACATCTTCAGGACTGGAGCACTGACTAGGAAGCAGGTTGTATACACTACAGTGCTGGAAAAATGGAGCTGGAGTGGGGTTGGAGGGTAATCATCCTGGTGACCCCTTCCGGATTAATTCTCATAAAGCACCTTGAGTGGGCAAGTTGAAGTTTATGGAATTTTGTTGTCATCTCGAGTCAGTGACATGTCTCACTCCATTCCAAATCTTGGCAAAAATTTAGATCGTAATCAAGAGGACGGGTATTCTTCTCTTATATTACTACTACTACTACATTATTGCTGTGTACAACCCGTGTCTACTGCTCATGGTATCTTCTCCCCTATTTCATGAGCTCTAAGAGTTTTCCTGGGCAGAAAGTCTCACCACCCTAGATGTGTGTCTGGGGCAGTGACAGTGGCACCACCGCAAATTGTTCTCGAATTTGTGCTTATTTTTGAGAAGGTGTGAGTTTGTGTGTGTTGGTTTTTACAAATGAGTTAATTTAGTTAGTTAGTTGATTCGTTCATGTGCATATTGTGGTTGGGTTTGGTGGGACTTTTCAAACTGTTTTTGCTTAGTAATATTGTTTATCCAGACATTGGTACCTGAGTTCGGTTTTGTTTTTATTTTTTGTGATATTATTTTGTTTATAATTGTCCTTTCACTTCCAAAGTCGCTGTGCATTTATTTTTTAAGGTTGGTTTTTGCTTTTTTAGGTTTGTTTATTTTGTTTGCTTGTATTATTATTTTTAACTGACACATAATCATCCTACCTATTTTGGCGGTACAGTGTGATTTTTTATTGTTTGCAATTCAGTGTTCATGGCACCTCTGCTTGTTGTTGTTTCGTTGCATACTTGAAGTTTTTTTTTTTTTTTAAGTTAGAATTGTGGTTTGTGTTTCAGCAAATGTTTTATTCCTGTTTGGGGGGGCGGGGCTGTCATGATTTAATTATTAGTTTTTGGTTCAAATCTGAGTTTTCTTCTTTGGTTTTGATTTGGTTTTAATTTATGTGTTTGGTTTGATTTGTACTGAGAGGTGTTTGGGAGTTTTAGTTGTAGTTTCCTTTGTGTATTTAGACATGTTTGTTTCTTTCCTGCTGTTTTGCTGTATCTTTGTTTTATTCTCTAGTGTATTTATTTCTGTTTGCTTTTTAGCTCGACTTTCTGTGTGTGTATATGTGAGTGGGTGGGTGGGTGGATGGATGTGGGTGTGTATGCATGTATTTCTGTGATTGTTTTATTTTTGAATGATGTTGACTTTTTTAAAGTATTTTGTTATTTTCCATGTATTTTTACTTTCAGTTTGTGTTTATTGTTTTGTGTGTGTGTGTGTGTGGGTGGGTTTCTTCATTTTCCTTGTGTTTTGGGATATTTAAATTTGTATCAATTTTGTTTTGTTGCTGTAGTTATTTTTTCCCCCTTAATACTTGTGTGGGGCTCAGAAAGTTTTGTCTTTCATATATATGTGCGCTTTATTGGGGATGTGTTTTTTTTGCAAGTTGTGGGAGTTTGCTTGGATTTTCAATGTTTTGCCTCAGTATCTGTGTGTATGCTTACATGGTTTGGTATTTGCAACATGCTTTCTAATTGATAAGTTCATGTATTGATTCTGTTTGGAATTTGTTGTAGTTGATGTATTTATTTTAATCCTGTTTGTTGAGCTTTTCTAATTTGGGATGATTGTTGATAGGGGTTTAAAAATATATTATTGGTTTACTTAGTTTTTATTTATTTGTGCCCTGTTTTTCTGATTCATTACTTTTTAAAAAATCATTTATAGAAGTTCTGGTACATAAGGCTAAAATTTCTTTTGTTAGGGATAATTTGCATTATTTGTTGATTTTTTTTAGCTTATATGGTTTTTTTGAATTGTGTGTATGAGCATGTGTTAGTTATTTTGAGATTTTTGTATTGTGATAGCTTTAGTTCTTAAAAAGCGCTGTTGATATATGACTGACTGACATAAAGTTTGCGCTTTGACATATTCTGTTTATACAGCCATGAAATCATCCCCTAAATCAAAATAGGGAATATTATACATCCTCCCTGAAAGATTCCTCCTGCCCCTTTGTGATCCTCATTTTCGGTCTTCTGCACATAACCACAGAGCCATGCAGCCACTAATCTGCTTTTATTCACTATGGATTAGATTTTATTTTCCAGATTCTTATTTTTTATTTTTTGAGATGGAGTCTGTCTCTGTCACTCAGGCTGGAGTGTAGTGGCACGATTTCGGCTCACTGTAAATTCTGCATCCCAGGTTCAAGAAATTCTCCTACCTCAGCCTCCCGAGTACCTGGGACTACAGGCGCGCACCACCATGCTGAGCTAATTTTTGTATTCTTAGCAGAGACGAGATTTCACCGTGTTGGCCAGGCTGGTCTCAAACTCCTGACCTCAACTGATCCTCCTACCTCAGCCTCCCAAAGTGCTGGAATTAATTACAGGCATGAGCCACGGTGCCTGGCCCAAATGTTTTATTAAAATGGAATCATACTGTATACACTGTTTATTTTGGCCTAGCTTATTTCTCCTGGCATAATTATTTTGAAATTCATCCACATTGTTATTTGCATCAATAATTTATTTGTTTTTATGGATGAGTAGTATTCCACTGTATGGATATTCCAGTTTTTTTTTAAATGCATTCACCTGTTAGTGGCCATTTGTCTCCAGTTTATATCTATTTTGGCTTTGACTACTAGAAAAGAAGTAGCTATGAACTTTGATATAAAAATATCTGTATGGAGAGGCAGAAGGAGAGAAGGAGAAAGAGGGGGAGGGGAAGAAGAGAAAGGGGAGAAGGGAGAGGGTGGAAGAGGGAGAGAGAAGGAGAAGGGGAGGGAGGGGGAGGAGAAAGTAGAGGGGGAGGGAGAACCAATTCCCGGAGCCCACAGGAAACAGTACCTGGGAAGCAAGGTGTAAATGTTACATGTCCGTATCAGAGGATGGGATAGGATTTGATAGTCTGCTGCTGCATTACCTCCCAGGAAAGCTCTTTCAAATCATGTCTTGGTGTCTAGCTGGCAACTGATGTGTGTGGATTCTGTTTTTGAAGTGGCCAAATACCTCACTTCACCCAAAGCCATGAGGAGAAATACAGGCTGTAGTGAAGAGGTGGGAAACTGTTCTGCTTTGTTTTCTATCATTGTTTATTATGATACCTCATCTGTTGACTCCTCAGTGTCCACTGCTCTCCTTCCTGCTCTCGCAGCATTTCTCAGTGCAGTGTCGTCTATCCCTGATACGTGCTAGATTTCCTTTGAACTTTGTTCTCTGTTTGAACTTTGAACTTCGTTCTCTGTTTTGTTTGGGATTATTGGAGAGTAAAGTTGTATTTTAGTGTATTTGTTTTTATGTTTTGGGGGGGTTTGTATTGTGTATGTTCTTCCTTTTGTTTTTTGTTATTGTTTGTTTTGCTTATTTGCTTTATTTGGGTTTTTGTTTCCTGTAGAATTTTGTATATTTGGATGTGTTTTGTATATTTTGTGTGTTCTTTTTAATTCCTATTTTGAATGGTGTTTTTAAATGTGTGTTACTTAGAATTTTCAGTAGTATTTTTACATTCTTAAAAATTGTTACTTCTGTCTGGGCACGGTGGCTCATGCCTGTAATCCCAGCACTTTGGGAGGCCGAGGCCAGTGGATCACCTGAGGCCAGGAGTTCAAGACCAGCCTGGTCAACATGGTGAAACCCCGCCTCTACTAAAAATACAGAAAATTAGCTGGGCCTGGGGACACATGCCTGTAATCCCAGCTACTTGGGAGGCTGAGGCAGGAGAATCACTTGAACCCGGGAGGCAGAGGTTGTGCAGTGAGCTGAGATTTTGCCATTGCCCTCCAGCCTGGGCAACAAGAGCAAAACTGTCTCAAAAAAAAAAACTGATACTCCTTTATTGTTTTTTTAGTTGACACGTAATAGTTTGTAAATATTGATGAGATATAGTGAGATATTTTGATACATACATGCATTGTGTAATAATCAAATCAGGGATTTAGCATTTTCATTACCTCAAACGTCCATCATTTCTTTGTGGGGAGAACATTCAACACCCTCTCTTCTAGTGAGTTTGGAATATACCATAAAATATTAACTAACTATAATCAGTCTTCTGCACAATAACACATCAAAACTTATCCCTCCTAACTGTGACTCTGTACCCATAAACCAATTTTTCCCCAACCCCCCTTTCCCTTCCCCAGACTCTGGTAACCATCACTCTACTCTCTCTCTACTCCTATGAGATCAACTTTCTTACACTCTGCATATAAGTAAGTCAGATCATGCAGTGTTTGTCTTTGCGTTTGCATTGCCCTATTTTGTGTGCATTCATTTTGGGGTTGTTTCGTTGTTCACATGTTTATTTGCATGTGTGGCATGCATGTGTTCACATGTGTTGCAGATACTTCTTGGTCTAAACACTGGTTTGCAAGTGCATGACTGTGGTGACTACTGCTTCTGCTGCTGTAGGCCTTCATCTCTGAACAGAGGATGCCAAGCCAAGGCCCAAATGATATAAAGAAGATCCAAATTGGAAAGAAGAGAACTCTCCAGCACTGTTTCAACTGAGCTCTGTCTGGCCTGCAATCGCTAGATATGATGAGTAACTTGAGTGGTCCTTTCTATGTAATGACTGGCTTTTGAGGCATACAAAGTAGTTGTTCATGTGCCAACTATATTAAATTGAAAATTAACAGAACAATTTAGTCATGTATGCTACAAGTCTGAGAGGAAGAGGGAAAATTTTCTCTGTCCTAAAATCTGTATCATTAAACGTGCAGCAGGTAAAGTAATAATCATTCAGCGAAAGACATAGGAGACAAAAGGGAGAGGAAAAAGGATTTTTTTTTTTTTTTTAATCTACTGAGTATATTCTGCTTATTCCTAATGGACTGAGAGTGTTGGGATTCTGACTGAAGTGGCAGAGTGAGGGGAGTGATGGACATTTTCCGCTGTGCTGTGTGTAGTGCTTCACTTCAATAAGTGCCATTCATGTGTCTAGAAATATGTTTTGCACCTTTTGGAGTGAAATAATGCACAACAGGTACAACCTCAGTGCTGCCCCAGAGGAAGGGAATATGGCTACACGCACACAAGTGCCATTTCCTAAGTAAGTGTCAGAAGTACCCACTCAGTGATGGGTCAACTCATAAAACCCTTTAAAGAGAATTCTGTGGGGTAAAACCTAGAGAATGAGGTTCTCTGGGAATAGCCTCATCTGTAGTTTCCCTGTATTGCTATTAAGATGGTCAGCACCGCCGCCATCAGCCATGCTATGTGTAGTGCCTTATTCAGGAAGGTGTTACTTAATAGATTAATATTTGTAAGGCACCCTTCTGAGTAGAGTAATGTGCAACATGGACAACATCATCTGTGGTGGAATTGGTAATGATGAGTGGAATTTCAGTGACAATACTGCCCTCCCTGGAGCCTTGGTACCCAACCTTTAGTGATGCGCCATTTCCAGGTGCTCTCTGAAGTACCTCTTGAGAGATCTGATCCAGAATCTGAGGGTGCCTGGGAAAAAAGTCTCTCATGTAGGTTTTTCAATTATTTATTGCTTTTTCTCCACAGAATGACTGACTACACTGGAAACAAGATTTGAAGTAGGAACATGATACTTTTTCTCTTGTACCTCTTAGTCTTTTCTCTCTATACAACCCAAATACACTTCTTGCCTGATGATAAACCCCTGAAAAGTTTACACTGATCTTCTTTCCTCACAATATTTAAGCCTTCTTTTTAGGGAGCACAAATACCCTCCTGCCCTTCCCTGCTGAACTCCAAACTCCATGAACCGTCCTACGAAGTGACCTCCTCAAGGCTTAGATACTCTCAAATTCCCTTGAATATTCCTGTGTATCTGTGATGATATTCTCATATCAGTAGAGTTTGATATGATACCCCAAATTTGCTTTCATTTGAACTATTTATATGTTTTTAGCTGGTCTTAACTATTATGTGAACGGATGAAGTGATGAGAACATATATGTATGAACATGTGTGTACATATACTTGTGGAAACTTTATATATACAAAGGGATTTATATATCCCTTTATATATATACTATATATATATATACACACACACACATATACATATGACATTCACAGAAAAAGGAAAAGGATGCAGAAAGAGGATCATGTTCCTACCTCAAATCTTGTTCCCAGTGTTTTAGTCCTTTTGTGGAGAAAAAGGAATAAATGCTTAAAAAACCTACAGGACATACTTTTCACAGGTACCCCAGGCACCCTCAGATTCTGGATCGGGTCTTCTAAGACCTTCAGAGAAACACCCAGAACAATGATTGAGCAAATATATATGTATATAATTATAGAAGTCTATTTTAAAAATAAATCCCTTAAGATATTTATTATAAGGATACTGTGAGGAATAACCTCAGGCAATTATGGAGGCTGGTGAGTTCCTAGATCTGCAGGGGGATGGGTCAGCAAGCTGGGGACCCAGGAGAACTGATGGTATAGTTGCAGTCCAAGTCCAGAGGCCAAAGAAGCAGTAGAACGAACCATTTTGTAGTTCCAGTCCAAAGGCCAGCAGGCTTGAGACACAGGAAGAGCTAATGTTTTAATAATTTGAGTACAACACCAGAAAAAAATGAGATGCCCCAGTTTAAAGGTAGTCAGGCAGGAGGAATTCTCTCCAACTCAGGGGAGAGTCAGCCTTTTTGTTCCATTTAAACCTTCATCTGATTGATAGGTGCAGGCCCATCCACATTAGGGAGGGTGGTCTGCTTTACTCATTCTACTGATTTAAATGCTAAGCTCATCCAAAAAGACCTTCACAGAAACACCTAGAATAATGATTGACCAAATGTCTGGGCACTCCATGACCTAGCCAGGTTGAAATATAGAATTAATCATTACAAGTTCACTCCTTGTCATGTTGACACTTATACACATCTGCTTAAATTATATTTAATCATCAAATGAGAAAAATACCAAGGTCATAATTTCAGTTAATATGATACAACTACCATTTATACAACCCAGAATTCATGAACCACTTCACCAGAAGAGGAGATAAACTCCTGGAGTGTTGTTTACCCTTCTCCTTGCTAATCCATAACATCATTGCTATGATTTAAAGTTAACAACGGTTAATAACTACCATGTAATATCAGCACATCTTATGTTACGTGATAAGGGGATAAGAGAGACAAGAAAGCACATACAGAAATATAAAGTAGAAAATACTCATGAGAACTACAATTCTCATTTCTGTAAGTGTCATCTGGTGGTAGATGGTATTTACAACTACTTTTCTTCACTACCCATTTTGTATTCCCTTTTCCTTCAGCAAGCATCTCAGCCATTATTATTTTTTACCTGGTAGAGTGCCCCAAACTTTCATTTCTGAAGGGTCTGGGCCATTAGTAGTCCTGCCAGGATTGGGTTGTTGTAGTTTTCTGTTGACCTTAATCACAAGGCATAGTAATACTAAGAGACATCTTATGTATTTCAGAAATATTCTTCCTTACCTCCATTGTGGGGTAGTACTCCAATTTTCCCTTGGTAGTCAGAATCACCTGCCCCAGGCCACACAGTAACTCCCTTCTCTGACCTCTTAAAAAATTAGGAAATATTGTATTGACTTTTCTCTTTCTATGTTTTCAAGATATCTCTTCTTAAACTATGGCTGTTGTGAGAGAAAGACAATCAGAGACAGACTGAAAGAGACAGAGACAGAGAGACACGAATGGAGCAGTAAGTCTTTTATACTTCTGTGCTGAAAAATGTGAGAGAGCTTGATGCCTCCTTTCAGGTAAACCCTATCAAATTATAGTCAAGTGTTGGCAAATATGGATTGTGTAATTTGAATTTGTTTCCCATCTCCAAACAACCACATGCCCCTCCCCAACTCAAGCACTTGATGGGAAATGTAGGTTATAATGAAATAGAAGAAAACTACTCTACTTTCTTTCCTCATAGTATTACCATTCAACTACATGTGACTACCCTTCATCGTATCTATTTCCATCCTTCTTACACTCATAGGATTTCCTTGGGCTTTGATTCTCAGATACCCTGATATATTTGTTGGTGATTGTGACTTTTTAACATTTGTTCTAGCACATTTGTTTGTGTTTATATGGTGATGGGGGGAGTAATTAATAGATGTATCTGTGTGCACTTTGGTATATGTGCCCATACATTTGCGTGTGCACGGGGCATGTAGCATGAGGATTTTGTTATGTTGTTTTTGTTTGAGGTTGGATCTCTGTTTTGTTTTGCTTTTGCTATTCTTATCAGTTTGTTTCATGTGTATAGTTTTGCTTTGTTTGTTTGACTTTGGCTCCTTTGGGATTAGATGTGTTCGAATTTGTTTTCAGATTTGCCATGTTCTTGGTCATTGGTGTTTTCACTGGTATTTCTTTATGTACATTGCTTGGAATTTTGTATTTTCTTTTTGTTATTTGGATTTCACTGTGTTTCTGTTATATTTTTATTTGCATATTAATTTGTGCATATGTTGTTGGAACTTTGCATTGTGTATTGCTAGAGTTCTTTTGATGGCTTATCAATTCTGTTTATGGTTAGTTTTTTTGTATTTATATTTTGTTGTATTCTCGTTCTTTTTAATATTGTTTACTTGGGCGTATATGTGTATGTGGTTTCACGGAGCAGTGGGTCTTAGAATCTCCTGCTATGTGCCAGGTTGCTGGAAAGACTCCTTTGAAGCTACTGGGGGAGGGGGTGACGATGCAGAGGAAGAGAAGTAGTACTTGTACTGGTGTTTGAAGGAGGGAGTATTGTGTTGTGTCTGTGTATTTTTTTCCCCTTGAGAACTTTTTGGGGAGATAGCTCAAGGGCCCAAATACTTACTTAAGAGAAAAGCGAAATTGATGATATAAATATTTCTGTAGAATCTAACTTTGGTTGCTTTATCATGGAATTCAAAAAATTCAATAAAAGGCTTGAGATATTTAGAATCATTCTGTTCAGTGAACTATGGTTCCTTGACCGTGACTCAGCACTAACAAACACTGAGCTATGTGCTTCTCTGTCTGTCTTTCAGGAGTTATGTTTAGTAGATGAATGACAATGGTACATAGAAACACTTGATCTTGATGATCATGTGATCTGACTTCTACATGCTATCAAGGGCCAGAGCTAGAAGAATCCAGGTCTTTTAATTTGCCTTAGCTCATGATTATTTGTGTACACACACACACATATATATACATATTCATATATATATATATATATATATATATTTTTTTTTTTTTTTTTTTTTTTTTGAGAAAGAGTCGAGTCTAACTCTGTTGCCCAGGCTGGAGTGCAGTGGCATGATCTTGGCTCACCGCAACCTCCACCTCCCGGGTTCAAGCGATTCTCCTGCCTCAGCAGCTGCGGTTACAGTCGCCCACCACCACACCCGGCTAATTTTTTGTATTTGTAGTAGAGATGGAATTTCACCACGTTGTCCAGGCTGGTCTCAAAATCCTGACTTCAGATGATCTACCAGCCTCAGCCTACCAGAGTGATGACATTATATGTGTGAGCCACTGCCCCAGGCCTGATTTTGAGGATTTTTAATGAGACAAGCAAATTAACATGAAAACTAATGGGATAATCCAGACAAGCATTACTCATCTCTGGGGAAGAGATGAAGTGAAATGTTATATTCTGGCTAAGCCTAAAAATTTGTGTTAATTAGCCATTCGCGGTGGTGTGTGCCTTTAATCCCAGCTACTTGGGAGGCTGAGGCAGGAGAAGTGCTTAGACACAGAAGGGGGAGGTTGCAGTGAGCCGAGATCACGCCAATGCATGCCATTCTGGGCGACAGAGCCAGACTTTATCTGAAAACAAAAACAAAACAAAAATCTGCATGTTAAAATCTCACTCAGGGCAGGATGAAAAGGGGAGCACTGGGGGCTACAAGTTGCATATTCCCTTGGCATAAATCTTGGTGGCCATGCTAATGTATACACCTATATGGACTTGAATAAAAACGGCATGGAAAGGGAGCATTTGGTCTGGGATGCCACATTCAGCCATTCAGTGTGCAGTGCCTTTCACAAGGAGGTGTCATTTATGTGAACTAAAATATAAATTTCACCTTTTTGAGAAGGGTAATGTACAGCATGCACTGCATATGTGGTGTCCCTGGGGATGGGGCTGTAGCTGTGAGCATGGTGATGCCTGTTTTGCAGACTGTGCACCCACTCTTCAGTGCTGGGCTACTTCAGGGAACTTTTTGTGCCTTCTAGACGACTACACGTAGGAACTGTGGACTCCTGAGAAAACGCATGCACTTAGGTTCCTTAAGAATTTATCTATTTTTGCCAAATGAGGCTTGGCTCAAATAAGAATGGCCACACCCATTCTTCGTCAGCGGGAAGGCTTTACTCCAGATTCCTAAGCTTTTCTCGCTTATCAACTAGTCATCATTTGCAAGGCTTCTCCTTCAGAGCTCCCAAAAGACTCTCCTGCCTCTCAGGTCGCTTCATTGCTGACCCACAGTGTCCATTTTCTGTCAAAGACTAAAACAAATACCTTTCAAAGCCTTAAGTCACCAATTTATGAAGGGTTAAGCATAGTCCACCCAAGAATATTTCACCCTTTTTCATTGTTTTTTTTCCCTGTTTTTTATGTTTGAACAATAGAAGGGTATGATACAGTTGATACTCACTCAAGAGATATCTCCTAGTCTTCTCTCCCCATTTTCTTTCTTTCTTTTTTTTTTTTTTGAGATGGAGTCTTGCTCTTTGACACAGGCTGGAGTGTAGTAGCGCCATCTCAGCTCACTGCAACCTCTGTCACCCGGGTTCAAGCGATTCTCCTGCCTCAGCCTCCCAAGTAGCTGGGATTACAGGCGTGAGCCACCACGCCCGGCCCCATATTCTTGTGTTGACACCTCTTAACTCAACCTAATGGAGAGAGAGAGAGGGAAATACACACGTGCACAAGAGTAAGACAAGTGCCAGATGGTGTGAGGCCATCTGCAGCATGAAACTAGTATACATTTTTGAGAAGTAAGTTATATGTAAATAAGCTACTTATATTGGGGAAATGTGTTGAAAAATGTTATAAATAGTAAGTTATTAATACAATTTTTATTCCAACGGACATAGAAGTTATAGTATATACACCAAAAGAGAGAAACTATAAAAAACAATGACTATATGGTTACAGGCAGGATTTTAGTTTATGTTTTTTTAGGTTCAGAATGGATGAGTATGTATAAGACGATTAATGTCTGGAAGTAAAAAATCAGTTGAAGTATCTCTTTCAATATTAAAACAATTGTACTAATATTAAAACAATTGTACTAATAGAATACATAGAACTTTTTTCACTGGGGGCGGGGGGCATTCTGAATCATAAAAAAAATTCTGTCAGTTGGAAATACTGTGTGTATGTAGAAATTTCCAAAGTGATAACTCTTTTTAGTATATAATTTCTAAAACTGTATTAGAGAGAATTCATGTGTACTTATATAACTAACTTTAAGTGATAACTAAATTCTCTTTCATTTTAGGATATTATATCTCTTTTATGATTTCTCAAAAAGAGTACAATATTCACTGGTATTTATGGTTTTTCTTTCAGTGAAATACTTTTTTGTATCCTTCATCCGTGTTTCTATCAATTTATTAAGGTTTAACTGACATAAAAATTGTATATATTTAAGGTGTACAACATTATGTTTGGATCTATGTATATATTATACAATGATTAAATCAAGCTAATTAATACATAATATAAACAAAATATTTAGGTGAAACTCTAAATACAAATTACAAGATCTCTGTGGTATGCAGAATAACAGTCCCCCTCCAAAAGATGTTTACAGAGTAACACCTGAACTCGTAAACATCATATTTTATGGTAGAAAGAAATTTGCAGATATGATTAAATATTTTGAGATTGGGATTATCCTAGATTATCTAGGTGAGCCCAACATAATCACAGGGTTCCTTATAAGTAGAAGGAAGGTGGTTAGAATAAGAGAAACATTGGAAAAGGCTGTAGTATTGACTAGGGGTGGAGGTAAAGTCCATGATCCAAAGAATTGAGAAAGCAAGTAGAATCTTCTAAAGACAATCAAGTAGATTCTCCTCTAGAGCCAACAGAAGGAACAAAGCCCTGTCAATGCCTTCATTTTAGCCGAGATAAAGCTAATTTAGATTTCTGACCTTTAGACTCTAATAAAATAAATTTGTGTTGTTGTAAAACAACTAAATTTGTGGCAATTTGTTACAGTATCAACAGAAAACCAAAAACATCTGTAAATACACTAAGAAAATCAAATAATTATTAAGTGGAGAGGAGTATCATATTTATGGATTGAAGGATTCAAATCTATTGCTCTATAGAGTTAATGAAATTCCAACCAATGTCCTAGAAGAACACTTGTAGACATTAGCATGATGATTCTAAAACTGATATAAAAGGCGAATAAACTAGAATATCTAAAACAATCTGAAAGAGAATCACAAAGCTGGAGAATTTACGCTTGTAATTTTCAGATTTACTGTCTAACTAGATTAGCCAATATAGTGTGGTACTGAAGAAAGGATGGACAGGTCAGAAATATCTATATATGTCACCACCAATTCATTTTGACTAAGCTGTAAAGTCAATCTAATGAAGAAATAATAATATTTAAACAATGAGATGCTGGGAAATGTGATATATAGATGAAGAATATGAATCTTAATCCATATTTCAAACCATGTACAGAAATTAACACAATCTTAGGCCAAAAGATTATTATCATATTACATTAAAATAAGGGAAAATATTTTTGACCATTAAATTATTATCTATGATATCAAAATATAAAAATAAAACTGATTAAATTGATAAAATAGACTTTTTAAGAAAGTTAAAATTTGTCTTCAAATAAGACCACTGAGATAACAAAAATGCAAACTACAGAATACTAAAAATGCACATAATTTAATATAATAAATAACATATATCAGCATAAATAAGTACCTATAATTTAACACTCCTAAGAATTTTTATAGTTACTTTTTAAAAATTATCTGTTTTCCAAGAATTTTTATAGTTACTTTTTAAAGTAACTATATTTTATAAATATAAAAACTATAAAATTTTATCTATATTTTAAAAACATAGATAAAATTCTTGATTGATTTCTGACTTTTATAGCATTTTAAATAATTTAAATGTTTTCTAAGTCTTCTACTTCCTCTCAGATTGACTAAACAATTCCATTTTAGTGTTTTTTTTTTTCCAGTATTTATTTAATTCCACCCCCATGGTCCAACCACCACCCACCAGGCCCCACCTCCAACACTGGGGATTACAATTCAACCTCAGATTAGGGTGGGGACACAGAGCCAAACCTTATAATAATACCCTGGCCTCTCCCAAATCTCATGCCCTTCTCACATTGCAAACTACAAAATTCTTTATCTATGTTTTTCAATAAAATGTCAGTTCTGTTAGCATGTGTTGAGGTTGTTTTGATCTGTGTTGTCCCAACACATGAACAAATCTGGTTTAATGGTTACATATTCATTTTGGGCCTTCCTTGCTATACTATAATTGTGTCACATCGTTAATGTGAATATATTAGTTTATCCTCATAATTTATAATAAATTAACATTTATTTTGGTTAGTAGTCAGGAACATGGAAAGGCAAGAACTCTAACTGAACATGCTGAGTATATACATTTAGGGAACTCAACTCAAAAGAGGAAAAATAACTGCCAAAAACAAGTTTTACATCTTTCCAAGTTATTCTTATATCAGAATTCTGTCAAAGCAAATTATATTTTTATTGATATCTTTCTTTCTCTGACCATGAGGGTAATTCCTACTTATCAAGGTATGAAAAACATGAAAAGCAGTAATGAAATAATAGCATAATACCATTAACATCATAATGTGGATACAGTGTTTGATAAAATTAAGATGTGTATCTTTCCACATATTTATCTGTATTTATACTTACGTTTTAGGTGTGCTATTTTGTGCTATTTTCCTATAAATGATTTCAAATAATGCATCATGAATATTTCATGAAAAATGATTTTATGTACCATGTTTCATTATATCATACAATTTTTTCTGATTGATTTCTGACTTTTATAGCATTTTAAATATTTTAAATGTTTTCTAAGTCTTCTACTTCCTCTCAGATTGACTAAACAATTCCATTTTAGTGTTTTTTTTTTTTTCCAGTATTTATTTAATTCCACCCCCATTGTCCAACCACCTCCCACCAGGCCCCACCTCCAACACTGGGGATTACAATTCAACCTGAGATTAGGGTGGGGACACAGAGCCAAACCTTATAATAATACCCTGGCCTCTCCCAAATCTCATGTCCTTCTCACATTGCAAAATACAATCCCAACAGTCCCTCAAAGCTTTAACTCACTCATTGAAGGCTTAATTCAAAAGTCCAAGTCCAAAATCTCATCTGAGATAAGGCTAATCCCTTCTGTCTATGGGCCTGTAAAAAAGAAAAAAAAAAAACAAAAAACAAACAGTTAATTACTTCTAAGACACAATGTAATTATAAGCACTGGATAAATAATAGGGAGAAATCAGCCAATAGAAAGGGGCTACAGGTCCTGTGCAAATCTGAAACCCAGCAGGGAAGTCATTAAATCTTAAAGCTCCAAAATGATCTCCTTCAATTTCATGTCCCATATCCAGGGCACACTGGCACAACGAGTGGCCTCCCAAAGCCTTGGGCAGCTCCAATCCTGTCACTTTGCAGGGTTCAGCCCTCAATGGGCTGGCATTGAGTTCCTATGTTTTTTCTGGGCCCAATTACAAGCTGTCAGTGGATCTACCCTTCTGGGGTCTAGAAGTTGGTGTCCCTCTTCTCACAGTTCCACTAGGCAGTGCTCCAGTGTGGACTCAGCATGGGGGCTCCAACCCCACATTTCCCCTCTGCACTGCCCTAGTGAAGGTTCTCCATGAGGGCTTCACCTCTGCAGCAGGCCTCTGCCCGGACATCCATGCTTTTTCATACATCCTCTAAAATCTAGGCCAAGGCTCCCAAGTCTCAACTTTTTACTCTGCACTGCAGGCTTAACACCAGGTGGAAGCCACCAAGGCTCATGGTTGGCACCCTCTGAACTAGTGGCTGAAGCTGTATCAGGGACACTTTGGGCTGAGGCTGGCGCTTGAGCACCCAGGATATGGGGAGCAGTGTTCAGAGGCTACATGGGGCAGTGAGGCCCTGGGTGTGGCCCATGAAAGCATTTTCCCCTCCAAGGCTTATCGCCCTGTGATGAGAGGAAGGGCTACTGCAGAAGTCTCTGAAATGCCTCAGTGACTTCCCCATTGTCCTGGGTATTAACATTCAGCTCTTCGTTACTTATGCAGATTTCCGCAGCTGGCTCCAATGCCTCACAAGAAAATGAGTTTTTATTTTCTACCATGTGGCCAGGCTGCAAAGTTTCAAAAGCTTTACACTCTGCTTTCCTTTTAAATCTAAAAGTGCCAGTTTTACATCATTTTTTTGTTGACAAACTTGAGCATAGGCTATTAGAAGGAACCAGGCCTTATCTTGGATGCTATGCTGCTTAGAAATTTCTTCTACCAGAAACCCTAAATCATCACTCTCAAGTTGAAAAGTTCCACCAATCCCTAGGGCAGGGGCACAATGCCACCAGTTTCTTGGCTAATCCATAACAAAGGTGACCTTTAATCCACTTCCCAACAAGTTCCTTATTTCCATCTGAGACCTCCTCAGCCTGGCCTTTAGTGTCCATGTCACTATCAGCAATTTAATGACTGTCATTTAACCATTCTTTAGGAAATTTCAACTTTTCCTTCATCTTCCTGTCTGCCTCCGAGCCTTCCAAACTGTGTCAGCTTTTGCCTGTTACCCAATTCAAAAGCTGTTTCCACATTTTTAGGTATCTTTATTTGGCTCATGCTTCTTTAGGCTGTACAGGAAGCATGGCTGGGAGGCCTCAGGAAACTTTCAACCATGGCAGATTCAAAAGAGGAGCTAACAAATACCTCACATGGCTAGAACAGGAGGAAGAGAGAGGTTGGGTAGTTGCTACACACTTTTATTTTTTGAGATGGAGTCTCACTCTGTCGCCAGGCTGGGGTGCAGTGGTGCAATCTCGGCTCACTGCAACCTCCACCTCCCAGGCTCAAGCGATTCTCCTGCCTCGGGCTCCTGAGTAGCTAGGACTACGGGCGCACACCACTACGCCCAGCTAATATTTTTGGTATTTTTAGTAGAGATGGGGTTTCAAGATGTTAGTCAGGATGGTCTCGATGTTCTGACCTCGTGATCTGCCTGCCTTGGCCTCCCAAAGTAAGTGCTGGGATTATAGGCGTGAGCCACTGCACCCGGCCGTTACACAGTTTTTCACAACCAGACCTCGTGAGAACTCAATATCATAAGAACAGCACCAAAGGGATGGTGCTAGACCATTCATGAGAATTTCACCCCCATGATCCAAACAACTCCCACGAGGTGCCACTTCAAACAAACATTAGTCGATTACAAGCAAATGAGGAAATTTAGCACAGAGATAGGAACTGTAAATTTCTTAGAAATTTACAATTAGGAAAAAGCAAAACAAACTATTTTGAGAGAGAAATATTTCATTTGATGGGCTCACAATTATCTCCTCTATAATAAACACAAAAATGACAAGATAATTTTTTCGGACAAAGGAAATTTAGATTATTCACCCCATTATAAATACAACATATGTTAACACATTTCCTTAGGCAGATAAAATACCAGGCAGAAACATGAGTCGCCACATACAAATTCGAAACCCAGAAAATGGTAAAGATGAAGATATGGATGTGAAAGGGAAATATCTCAGTCCCAAAATTGCTAAGTTAAAGGGAAAATTCAAGCTGCCTCCTATTTTATTCAGAGTCATCCCTCTGCTCACGGAGATAAACGTGTATCTTATTGCCTCCTTTGGAAAGCTTCGTCAGTAACTCAAAAGAATTCAACCATTTCTCTCTCATCTACCTGTGACCTGGAAGCCTCCTCCCTACTTTGAATTGTCCCACCTTTTCGGACCAGACCAAACCAACGTTCATTTTACATATTTTGACTGATGTCTCATGTCTCCCTAAAATATTTAAAATCAAACTGTGCTCTGACCACCTTGGGCACATACCATCAGGACCTCCTGAGGCTGGGTAACGGGTGTGCATCCTCAACCTTGGAAAAATTAACTTTTGAAATTAACTGAGACCTGTCTCAAATTTTCAGGGTTCACGCAGGGGACATTTTAACATTTTTAATCAGTCAATAACAAATAACAGTGTAAACAAATATGTGTGTGCATTAATAAAAGTAACAAATATATTACAAAGGATGGGATGAATTGTAAGTATACTATCATAAGGTTTTTAAACTCTACATAAACTAGTATAATATTCTTTGAAGATAGACTGTGATGAATTAAATATGAACACTGAAAACTCCAGAGCAATTGCTATTCTTTTAAAATGACCAACTAATAAGCCAAGAGTGCAGAAAATATAACTGAATGATAAAAATACTAAATGTACCATCAGGCAGAAAAACAGGAAAATTAGGAATTAGAAAAGGATGAAGTACAGAAAACAACTAGAAAGCCAGTAGATTTAAATGCATGTATATAAATAATTATAATAATATAAATGAGGTAAGTGCTTCAATTAAGAGACATTGTCAAATTATGTAAAAATAAGAAACAGCTGTATACTTTCTAAAACAAAACCATTTTAAATATGAAGACCTATGTGAAAGTTGGGTAAAAGGATGGAAAATATATTAATGCAAACACTAAATATTAAAGCTAAAAAATCCTAGTGCTATTAATTGTTAATAACAGAGAGAGAGAGAGAGAGAGCCCAAGCCCAAATAAATGAACTATAAAGAACCATGGAGCTAAGAAAAATTAAATAGAATTTCTTGTCTTCCAGTCCATTATCTGTCTTGTCTGTCTCTCGTATTAATTTCTATGGGTTCTTCCCACTGCATAGCCTGAAGAAGAAATTAAATTTCTGCTCTCTCCAACCTGATACCGTCTGACTCTTCCCTAGTAGTTAGTTTGGATCCAGGTTGTTGTATTCTGTGGCTTTTCCGTTGGAATTAGGGTCTGTGCAGCACAGCTGGAGTTTTAGGACGATAGAAAGCTTTGGTGAGTGGTTGGCCCTGTCTACTTAACTGTAATTTTAAAAGTTTTGGGGGTTGTTTTGTTTGTTTTTTTTGAGACAGGGTCTCACTCTATAACCCAGCCTGGAGTATATTGGTGCCACCTCCACTCACTGCAACCTCTGCCTCCCAGGTTCAGGTGATCCTCCTGAGTAGCTGTGATTACAGGCGTGAGCCACCACACCCGTCTAAGTTTGTATTATTAGTAGAGATGGTGTTTGACCATGTTGGCCAGGGTGGTCTCAAACTCCTGGCCTTAAGTGATTTGCACACCTGGACCACCCAAAGTACTGGGATTACAGGCATGAGCCACCATGCCCGGCCGACTCTGAAGATTTTTTTTTTTTTTTTTTTTTGATGGATTTTCACTTTTGTTGCCCAGGCTGGAGTGCAATGGCACAACCTCGGCTCACTGCAACCTGTCTCCTGGGTTCAAATGATTCTCCTGCCTCAGCATCCAGATTAGCTGGGGTTACAGTCACGCACCACCACACCCGGCGAATTTTTTGTATTTGTAGTTGAGACAGTTTCAGCACGTTGTCCAGGCTGGTCTCAAACTCCTGACCTCAGATGATCTGCCAGCCTTGGCCTACCAAAGTGCTGGGATAACAGGCATGAGCCACTGTGCCTGGCCTAATTTTGAGGATTTTTAATGAGACAAGCAAATTAACGTGAAAACTAATGGGATAATCCAGACAGGATTACTCACCCTTGGGGAAGAGGTGAAGTGAAAAGCTCTATTCTTGATCAGCCTAAAAATCTACGTGTTAATTAGCCATTCGAGGTGGTGTGTGCCTTTAACCTAAGCTACTCGGGAGGCTGAGGCAGGAGAAGTGCTTGAACCCAGGAAGCGGAGGTTGCAGTGAGCCTAGATCATGCCAATGCATGCCAGTCTGGGTGACAGAGCCAGACTTCATCTGAAAACAAAAACAAAACAAAAATCTGCATGTTAAAAATCTCACTCAGGGCAGGATGAAAAGGGGAGTGCTGGGGGCTACCAGTTGCACAGTCCCTTGGCATAAATCTTGGTGGCCATGCGAAGGCATACACCTATAGGGACTTGAATAAAAACAGCATGAAAAGGGAGCATTTGGTCTGGGATGCCACATTCGGCCATTCAGTGTGCAGTGCCTTTCACAGGGAGGTGTCATTTATGTGAACTAAAATATAAATTTCACCTTTCTGAGAAGAGTAATGTACAGCATGCACTGCATATGTGGTGTCCCTAGGGATGGGTTGTAGCCGCGAGCATGGCGATGCCTGTTTTGGATCCTGTGCACCCACTCTTCAGTGCTGGGCTACTTCAGGGAACTTTTTGTGCCTTCTAGACGACTATACGTAGGAACTGTGGACTCCTGAGAAAACGCATGCACTTAGGTTCCTTAAGAATTTATCTATTTTTGCCAAATGAGGCTTGGCTCAAATAAGAAATACATTGTATAGAGGCCACACCCATTCTTCGTCAGCTGGAAGGCTTTACTCCAGATTCCTAAACTTTTCTCGCTTATCAACTAGTCATCATTTGCAAGGCTTCTCCTTTACAGCTCCCAAAAGACTCTCCTGCCTCTCAGGTCCCTTCATTGCTGATCCACAGTGTCCATTTTCTGTCAAAGACTAAAACATTTTCTCATTGACTTTTAAAATACCTTTCAAAGCCTTAAGTCAGTCAGTCACCAATTTATGAAGCGTTAAGCATTGTCCACCCAAGAATATTTCACCCTTTTTCATTATCTTTTTTCCCCGTTTTTTAAGAATATGTATGAACAATGGAAGGGTATGATAGAATTGATACTCAAGATCTCCTAGTCTTCTCTCCCCATTTTCTTTGTGTGTGTGTGACAGAGTCTTGCTCTTTCGCCCAGGCTGGAGTGCAGTGGCATGATCTGGGCTCGCTGCAACCTCTATCTCCCAGGTTCAAGGGATTCTCCTTCCTCAGCCTCCCGAGTAGTTGGGATTACAGGTGCTCACCAACACACCTGGCTAATTTTTGTATTTTTAGTAGATATGGGGTTTCACCATGTTGATCAGGCTGGTCTCGAACTGCTGACCTCCTGATCCACCCACCTAAGCCTCCCAAATGGTTGACATTACAGGCGTAAGCCACCACGTCTGGTCCCATTTTCTTGTGTTGACACTTCTTAACTCTTAACCTAATGGAGAGAGATAGATAGAGGGAAATACACACACACACAAACACACAAACACAGAGAGAGCGAGCAAAAGAGTAAGACAAGTGCCGGATGGTGTGAGGCCATCTGCAGCATGAAACTAGTATGCATTTTTGAGAAGTAGGTTATAAATAAGCTACTTATATTGCAGAAATGTGTTAAAAAAGGTTAGTAAGTTATTAATACAAATTTTATTGCAATGGAAATAGAGGTTATAGCATATACATCAAAAGGGAGAAAGTATAAAAAACAATTACTATACGGTTACAGGCAGGATTTTAGTTTGTTTTGTTAGGTTCAGAATGGATGAATATGTATAAGACCACTAATGTCTGGAAGTAAAAAAACAATCAGTTGAAGTATCTTTTTCAATATTAAAACAATTGTACTAATAGAATACATAGAATCTTTTTCATTGGGGGCGGGGGAACATTGTGAACAGTAAAAAAATTCTGTGAGTTGGAAATACTGTATGTACATAGAAATTTCCAAAGTGATAACACTTTTTAGTATATAATTTCTAAAACTGTATTATAGTGAATGCATGTGTACTTAGATAACTTTAAGTCATATCCTAAAATGAAAGAAAAGAGAATTTAGTTATTATCATATCTCTTTTATGATTTCTCAAAAGAGTACTATATTCACTGTTATTTATGGTTTTTCTTTCAGTGAAATACTTTTTTGTATCCTTCATCCGTGTTTCTACCAATTTATTAAGGTTTAACTGACATAAAAATTGTATATATTTAAGGTGTACAACATGATGTTTGGATATATGTATATATTATACAATGATTAAATCAACCTAATTAAAACATAAAGTAATGGAAACATAACGTATTTAGGTGAAACTCTAAATACAAATTATAAGATCTCTGTGGTATGCAGAATAACAGTCCCCCTCCAAAACATGTTTATAGAGTAAGCCCTGAACTCAAAAACATCACATTTTATGAGAGAAGGAAATTTGCAGATATGACTAGATATTTTGAGATTGGGATTATCCTAGATTGTCTAGGTGAGCCCAACATAATCACAAGGGTCCTTATAAGTAGGAGAAAGGCGGTTAGAATAAGAGAAACATTGGAAAAGGCTATAGTATTGACTAGAGGTGGAGGTAAAGTCCATGAACCAAAGAATGGAGAAAGCAAGTAGAATCTTCTAAAGACAATCAAATAGATTCTCCTCTAGAGCCAACAGAAGGAACAAAGCCCTGTCAATGCCTTCATTTTAGCTCAGATAAACCTAATCTAGATTTCTGTCCTTTACACTCTAGTATAATAAATTCGTGTTGTTGTAAACAACTAAATTTGTGGCAGTTTGTTACAGTTATCAATTAAAAATCAAAAATATCTGTATGCTAAGAGTGCAAGTAAACATACTTAAAAAGTAAATAATTATTAAGTGGAGAGGAGTATCATATTTATGGATTGAAGGATTCAAATCTATAGATTTACAGAGTCCTATTGATCTATAGAGTTAGTGCAATTCCAACCAATGTCCCAGAAAAATATTTGTAGACATTAGCATGATGATTCTAAAGCTAATATAAAAGGTGAATTAACTAGAATATGCAAAAACAATCTGAAAGAGAATCACGAAGTTGGAGAATCTACACTGGTAATTTCCAGATTTACTCTCTAACTAGTTTAGCCAATGTAGTGTGATTCTCAAGAAAGGATGGACGAATAGAAATAGAAGGACCAGAATTACCCATACATGTCACCAATTCATTTTGACTAAATTGTAAAGTCAATCTAATGAAGAAACACTAGTATTTAAACAGTATGATGCTGGGAAAATGTGATACACATATGAAAAACATGAACTTTGATCCGTATTTCAAACCATATATACAGAAATTAACACACTCTTAGGCCAAAATGTCAAACTATAAAATTTTATGAAAAAAATGACAGAAAACATTTTTGACCATTAAATTATTATATGATATCAAAATATAAACATAAAATTGATTAAAAATAAGTTGATAAAATAGACTGAAAAAATTAAAATTGGTCTTCAAATAAGACCATTGAGATAATAAAAGTCAATCTATAGAACACTAAAAATACATATTATTTAATAATATGGTAAATAACATTTAATATATAATGTAATAAATAACATATCAGCATAAATACATATAATTTAGCACTCCTGTGTATACTAAAAGAATTTCACTAGTTACTTTTAAAAAATTATCTGTGTTTTTCAATAAAATGTCAGTTCTGTTAGCATGTGTTGAGGCTGTTTTGATCTGTATTGTAGTCCCTGCACATGAAAAAATCTCATTTAATGCTTATGTATTGATTCTGGACCTTCCTTGCTATACTATAATCTGTCACATCATTAATGTGAATATATCTGTTTATCCTCATAATTTATAATAAATTAACATTTATTATGGTTAGTAGTCAGGAACATGGAAAGGCAAGAAACGTGTAACTGAACAGGCTGTGTATATATAGATTTAGGGAGTCAAAAGAGGAAAAATAACTGCCAAAAACAAATGTTACACTTTTCCACGTTATTCTTTTGTTAGAATTCTGCCAAAGAAAAATACATTTTTGTTGATATCTTTTTTTCTGACCATGAATGTAATTCCTATTTATTGCAGAATAACTCGGAAAACACATAAAAGGTACGAAAAACTTGAATAGCAGTAATGAAATAATACCATAATACCAGTAACATCATAATGTGGATACAATACTTGATAAAATTTATATGTGGATCTTTCCGCACATTTATCTGTATTTATACTTAGGTTTTAGGTTGAGGTCAACAATTTTGTGCCATTGTCTTATAAATGATTTCAAATAATGCATCATGAATATTTTGTAAAAACATGCAGTAGCCTAGTAAATAATTTTGAAACATAATTTTACATGCCACGTTTCATTCTAGCATACAATTTTTTTCTGATTTTTGACTTGCTTTTATAGCATTTTAAATATTTGAGATGTTTTCTAAGTGTTTTCTACTTTCTCTCAGATTTACAAAAATATTCCATTTTAGTCATTGTTTTCCACTATTTAATTCCACCCCCATGATCCAATCACTTCTCACCAGGCCTTACCTCCAACACTGGGGAACAATCCAACCTGACATTGGGGTGGGGACACATCCAAACCTTATAATTCTGCCCTGGCCCCTCCCAAATCTCATGTCCTTACGTTGCAAAATACAATCCCAACAGTACCCCAAAGTCTTAACTCACTGAAGCATTAACCCAAAAGTCCCCAATCCAAAGTCTCATCTGAGACAAGGCTAATCCCTTCTGCCTATCAATCAATCAGCATGTAAAATAAAATAAAATAAAAATTACTTCTGAAATACAATGGAGGCATAAGTTTTGGGTAAATACTTGGGAGAAATCAGCAATAGAAAGGGGCTACAGGTCCTGTGCAAGTCTGAAACTCAGCAGGGAAGTCATTAAATCTTAAAGCTCCAAAATGATCTCTTTCGATTTCATGTCCCACATCCAGGGCACACTGGTGCAAGGGTTGGGCTTCCAGAGTCTTGGGCAGCTCCAATCCTGTGACTTTACATGGTTTAGCCCCCAATGGGCTGGCATTGAGTGCTTATGCCTTTTCCAGGCCCAATTACAAGCTGTCAGTGGATCTATGATTCTGGGGTCTGGAGGATGGTGGCACTCTTCTCAGAGCTCCACTAGGCAGTGCTCCAGTGTGGACTCTGTGTGGGGGCAACAATCACACATTTCCCCTCTGCACTGCCCTAGTAAAGGTTCTCCATGAGGACTCCACCCCTGCAGCAGGCTTCTGCCTGTACATCCATGCTTTTTTATACATCCTCTGAAATCTAGGCTGAGGGTCCGAGGCCTCAACACTTTCTCTGTGCACCCACGGGCTTAACACCAAGTGGAAGCCACCAAAGCTCATGGTTTGCACCCTCTGAACCAGTGGCTTAAGCTATATTGGGGTCCTTTGGGCCAAGGCTGGCACTGGAGCACCCAGGATATCGGGAGCAGTGTCCAGACACTGCACAGGGCAGTGGGGCCCTGGGTGTGGTCCACGAAAGCATTCTCCCCTCTTAGTCTTCCCGGCCTGTGATGGGAGGAAGGATTACTGCAGAGGTCTCTGAGATGCCTTTGAGGCCTCCCCATTGTCTTGGATATTAACATTCAGCTCCTTGTTGCTTAAGCAGATTTGCGCAGCTGGCTTGAATTCCTCCCCAGAAAATGGGTTTTTATTTTCTACCATGTGCCCAGGCTACAAATTTTCAAAACTTTTATACTCTGCTTTTCTTTTAAATATAAGTGTCAGCTTTACATGATTTTTTTGTTGCTGACACACATAAGCATAGGCTATTAGAAGCCACCAGGCCCCATCTTGAATGCTATGATGCTTAGAAATTTCTTCTACTAAAAATTCTAAACCATCGCTCTCAATTTCAAAAGTTCCACAGATCCCTAGGGCAGGGGCACAATGCCACCAGTTTTTTGCTAATCCATAACAAAGGTGACCTTTACTCCACTTCCCCATAAGTTCCTCATTTCCATCTGAGACCTCCTCAACCTGGTCTTCAGTGTCCATATCACTATCAGCAATCTAGTGACAACCCATTAAACACGTATTTAGGAAATTTTAACTCTTCCTTCATCTTCCTGTCTTCCTTTGAGCCTTCCAAACTGTTTCAACCTCTGCCTGTTACCCAATGCAAAAGCCGGTTGTACATTTTTAGGTAACTTTAAATGGCTCATGGTTCTGTAGGCTGTACAGGAAGCATAGCTAGGCGGCCTTAGGAAACTTTCAATCATCGAATAGGCAAGGGAGAAGCTAGCTCCTCACATGGCCAATACGGGAGGAAGAGAGATAGATAGGGGAAGTGCTACATTCTTTTTAACAACCACATCTCCTGAGAACTCACTATCATGAGAACAGCACCAAAGGGATGGTGTTAGAGCATTCATGAATGTTCCACCCCCATGATCCAATCACCTCCCACTGGGGCCCACCTCCAATACTGGGGATTACAATTCAACTTGAGATTTGGGTGGGAATACAGATCTAAATAATATCACTATTGGAAAAAGTAGACATCACAGATGATCAAATGAAGAATTTTAGCACAGAGATAGGAAATGTAAGAAATGGTTGTGTTAGAAAACAAACTATTTTGAGAGATGAATTTTTCTTTTGATGGGCTCACAATTATCTCTATAATAAACACAAAAATGATATAATTTTTTCAGACAAAGAACATTTAGATTATTCACCCTAGTAAAAATGCATTACAAGACATAACACATTTCCTCAGGCAGAGAAAATACCAAGCAGAAACATGAATCTGCACAAACCAATTAAAAATCCAGAAAATGATAAAGATGAAGATAAGGATGTGACAAGGAAATATCTCAGGGCCCAAAAATCACTAAGCTAAAGGAAATATTCAAGCTGGGCACTGCTTAGGGCAAACCTGCCTCCCATTCTATTCATAGTCATCCCTCTGCTCAGAGATAAATGCATATCTGACTGCCTCCTTTGGAAAGGTGAATCAGTAACTCAAAAGAATGCAATCGTTTGTCTCTCACCTACCTGTGGCCTGGAAGCCTCCTCCCCACTTTGAGTTGTCCCACTTTTGCTTCGAGTTCTTCCTCCTTTCTGGACCAGACTGAACAAATGTTCATCTTACATATGTTGACTGATGTATCATGTCCCCCCAAATGTATAAAACCATCCTGTGCTCTCACCACCTTGAACACGTCACCAGGACATCCTGAGTCTGTGTCATGGATGAGCATCCTCAACCTTGACAAAATTAACTTTTTAAATTACCTGAGACATGTCTCAAATTTTGGGGGTTCACACAGAGGGCATTTTATTATCTTATTAATCAGTCAATAATAATTAACAGTGTAAACAAATATGTGTGTGGGGATTAGAACATTAATAAATGTAATTAACAAAAATATGACAAAGGATGGGGTGAATTGTACGCATACTGTAAGATTTTTAAACTGTACATAAAGTAGTATACTTTTTTTTGTAACGCACACACAAGACACTACAATCAATGAGGGGTTTTTTTGTTTTTTTCATTTTTTTTTTATTATACTTTAAGTTCTAGGGTACATGTACACAACGTGCAGGTTTGATACACAGGTATACATGTGCCATGTTGGTTTGCTGCACACATCAACTCATCATTTACATTAGGTATTTCTCCTAATGCTATCCTTCCCCCAGCCCCCCAACCTCTGACAGGCCCTGGTGTGTGATGTTCCCTGCCATGTGTCCAAGTGATCTCATTGTTCAAATCCCACCTATGAGTAAGAACATGCGGTGTTTAGTTTTCTGTCCTTGTGATAGTTTGCTGAGAATGATGGCTTCCAGCTTCATCCATGTCCCTGCAAAGGACATGAACTCATCCTTTTTTAGGGCTGCATAGTATTCCATGGTGTATATGTACCACATTTTCTTAATCCAGTCTATCATTGATGGACATCTGGGTTGGTTCCAAGTCTTTGCTATTGTGAATAGTGCCGCAATAAACATACATGTGCATGTACTTTTATAGTGGCATGATTTATAATCCTTTGGGTATATACCCAGTAATGCGATTGCTGGGTCAATGGTATTTCTAGTTCTAGATCCTTGAGGATTCACCACACTGTCTTCCACAATGGTTGAACTAATTTACACTCCCACCAACAGTGTAAAAGCATTCCTATTTCTCCACCATCTCTCCAGCATCTGTTGTTTCCTGACTTTTTAATGATTGCCATTCTAACTAGCATGGGATGGACTTTTTAATGATCACCATTCTCATTGGCCTGAGATGGTATCTCATTGTGGTTTTGATTTGCATTTCTCTGATGAACAGTGATGATGAGCATTTTTTCATGTGTCTGTTGGCTGCATAAACGTCTTCTTTTGAGAAGTGTCTGTTCATATCCTTTGCCCACTTTTTGATGGGGTTGTTTTTTTCTTGTAAACTTGTTTGAGTTCTTTGTAGATTCTGGATATTAGCCCTTCGTCAGATGAGTAGATTGCAGAAATTTTCTCCCACTCTGTAGGTTGCCTGTTCACTCTGATGGTAGTTTCTTTTGCCATGCAGAAGCCTTTAGTTTAATTAGATCCCATTTGTCAATTTTGGCTTTTGTTGCCATTGCTTTTAGTGTTTTGGTCACAAAGTCCTTGCCCATGCCTATATCCTGAATGGTATTGCCTAGGTTTTCTTCTAGGGTTTTCATGGTTTTAGGTCTAAAATTTAAGTCTTTAATCCATCTTGAATTAATTTTTGTATAAGGTATAAGGAAGGGATCCAGTTTCAGCTTTCTATATATGGCTAGCCAGTTTTCCCAGCACCATTATTAAATAGGGAATCCTTTCCCCATTTCTGGTTTTTGTCAGGTTTGTCAAAGATCAGATGGTTGTAGATGTGTGGTGTTATTTCTGAGGCCTCTGTTCTGTTGCATTGGTCTATATCTCTGTTTTGGTACCAGTACCATGCTGTTTTGGTTACTGTAGCCTTGTAGTATAGTTTGAAGTCAGGTAGCGTGGTGCCTCCAGCTTTGTTCTTTTGGCTTAGGATTGTCTTGGCAATGCAGGCTCTTTTTTGGTTCCATATGAACTTTAAAGTAGTTTTTCCCAATTCTGTGAAGAAAGTCGTTGGTAGCTTGATGGGGATGGCATTGAATCTATAAATTACCTTGGGTAGTATGGCCATTTTCACAATATTGATTTTCCTATCCATGAGCATGGAATATTCATCCATTTGTTTGTGTCCTCTTTTATTTCATTGAGCAGTGGTTTGTAGTTCTACTTGAAGAGGTCCTTCACATCTCTTATAAGTTGGATTCCTAGGTATTTTATTCCCTTTGTAGCAATTGTGAATGGGAGTTCACTTATGATTTGGCTCTCTGTTTGTCTGTTATTGGTGTATAGGAATGGTTGTGATTTTTGCACATTGATTTTGTATCCTGAGACTTTGCTGAAGTTGCTTATCAGCTTAAGGAGATTTCAGGTTGAGACGATGGGGTTTTCTAAATATACAATCGTGTCATCTGCAAACAGGGACTATTTGACTTCCTCATTTCCTAATTGAATACCCTTTATTTCTTTCTCTTGTCTGAATGCCCTGACCAGAACTTCCAACACTATGTTGAATAGAAGTGGTGAGAGTGGGCATCCTTGTCTTGTGCCAGTTTTCAAAGGGAATGCTTCCAGTTTTTGCCCATTCAGTATGATATTGGCTGTGGGTTTGTCATAAATAGCTCTTATTATTTTGAGATACGTTCCATCAATACCTAGTTTATTGAAGGATTTTTAGCATGGAGGGCTGCTGAATTTTATTGAAGGCCTTTTCTGCATCTATTGAGATAATCATGTGGTTTTTGTCATTGGTTCTGTTTATGTGATTATTCCATTTATTGATTTGCGTATGTTGAACAAGCCTTGCATCCCAGGGATGAAGCTGACTAGATCATGGTGGATAAGCTTTTTGATGTGCTGCTGGATTTGGTTTACCAGTATTTTATTGAGGATTTTCGCATTGATGTTCATCAGGGATATTGGTCTAAAATTCTCTTTTTTTGTTGTGTCTCTGCCGGGCTTTGATATCAGGATGATGTTGGCCTCATAAAATGACTTAGGGAGGATTCCCTCATTTTATATTGATTGGAATAGTTTCAGAAGGAATGGTACCAGCTCCTGTTTGTACCTCTGGTAGAAGTCAGCTCTGAATCCATCTGGTCCTGGACATTTTTTGGTTGGTAGGCTATTAATTATTGCCTCAATTTCAGAGCCTGTTATTGGTCTATTCAGACATTCAACTTCTTCCTGGTTTAGTCTTGGGAGAGTGTATGTGTCCAGGAATTTATCCATTTCTTTTAGATTTTCTAGTTTATTTGTGTTGCGGTGTTTGTTTATAGTATTCTCTGATGGTGGTTTGTATTTCTGTGGGATCAGTGGTGATATCCCCTTTTTCTTCTTTATTAGTGTTGCTAGCGGTCTATCAATCAACTTTGCTGATCTTTTCAAAAAAGCAGCTCCTGGATTCATTGATTTTTTGAAGGGTTTTTTGTGTCTCTATCTCTTTCAGTTCTGCTCTGATCTTAGTTATTTCTTGCCTTCTGCTAGCTTTTGAATGTGTTTGCTCTTGCTTCTCTAGTTCTTTTAATTGTGATGTTAGGGTGTCAATTTTAGATCTTTCCTGCTTTCTCTTATGAGTATTTAGTGCTATAAATTTCCCTGTACACACTGGTCTAAATGTGTCCCAGAGATTCTGGTACATTGTGTCCTTGTTCTCATTGGTTTCAAAGAACATCTTTATTTCTGCCTTCATTTTGTTATTTACCCAGTAGTCATTCAGGAGCAAGTTGTTCAGTTTCCATGTAGTTGTGCGGTTTTGAGTGAGTTTCTTAATCCTAAGTTCTAATTTGATTGCACTGTGTTCTGAGAGACAGTTTGTTGTGATTTCTGTTCTTTTGCATTTGCTGAGGAGTGCTTTACTTCCAACTATGTGGTCAATTTTAGAGTAAGTGCAATGTGGTGCTGAGAAAAATGTGTATTCTGTTGATTTGGGGTGGAGAGTTTTGTAGATGTCCATTAGTTCTCCTTGTTGCAGAGCTGAGTTCAAGTCCTGGATATCCTTGTTCACTTTCTGTCTCGTTGATCTGTCTAATGTTGACAGTGGGGTGTTAAAGTCTCCCATTATTATTGTGTGAGAGTCTAAGTCTCTGTAGGTCACTAAGGACTTGTTTTATGAATCTGGGTGCTCCTGTATTGGGTGCATATATATTTAGGATAGTCAGCTCTTCTTGAATTGATCCCTTTACCGTTATGTAATGGCCTTCTTTGTCTCTTTTGATCTTTGTTGGTTTAAAGTCTGTTTTATCAGAGACTAGGATTGCAACCCCTGCTTTTTTTTTTTTTTTTTTTTTTTTTTTTTTTGGCTTGGTAGATCTTCCTCCAGTTCTTTATTTTGAGCCTTTGTGCCTCTTTGCACATGAGATGGGTCTCCTGAATACAGCACACTGATGGGTCTTGACTCTTTATCCAGTTTGCCAGTCTGTGTCTTTTCATTGGGGCATTTAGTCCATTTACATTTAAGCTTAATATTGTTATGTGTGAATTTGATCCTGGTATTATGATGTTCGCTGGTTATTTTGCCCATTAATAGATGCAGCTTCTTCATAGCATCGGCGGTCTTTACAATTAGGCATGCTTTTGCCGTGGCTGGTACCAGTCGTAGCTTTCTATGTTCAGTGCTTCCTTCAGGAGCTCTTGCAAGGCAGGCCTGGTGGTGACAAAATCTCTCAGCATTTGCTTGTCTGTAAAAGATTTTATTTCTCCTTCACTTATGAAGCTTAGTTTGGCTGGATATGAAATTCTGGGTTGAAAATTCTTTTCTTTAAGAATATTGAATATTGGCCCCCACTCTCTTCTGGCTTGTAGGGTTTCTGCTGAGAGATCCGCTGTTAGTCTGATGGGCTTCCCTTTGTGGGTAACTCGACCTTTCTGTCTGGCTGCCCTTAACACTTTTTCCTTCATTTCAACCTTGGTGAATCTTGTCTTGTGGTTGGCTCTTCTCAAGGCATATCTTTGTGGTGTTCTCTGTATGCCCTGAATTTGAATGTTGGCCTGCTTTGCTATGTTGGAGAAGTTCTCCTGGCTAATATCCTGAAGAGTGTTTTCCAACTTGGTTCCATTCTCCCCATCACTTTCAGGTACACCAATCAAATGTAGATTTGGTCTATTCACATAGTCCCACATTTCTTGGATGCTTTGTTTGTTTCTTTTTACTCTTCTTTCTCTAACCTTGTCTTCTTGCTTTATTTCATTCATTTGATCTTCAATCACTGATACCCTTTCTTCCACTTGATCGAATTGGCTAGTGAAGCTTGTGCGTGCATCACGTAGTTCTCGTTCCATGGTTTTCAGCTCCATCAGGTCATTTAAGTCTTCTCTACACTGTTTATTCTAGTTAGCCATTCGTCTAATCTTTTTTCATGGTTTTTAGCTTCCTTGCGATGGGTTCAAACATCGTCCTTTAGCTCAGAGAAGTTTGTTATTACCGAACTTCTGAAGCCTACTTCTGTCAACTCATCCAAGTCATTCTCTGTCCAGCTTTGTTCTGTTGCTGGCGAGGAGCTGCGATCCTTTGGAGCAGAAGAGGTGCTCTGGTTTCTCCCCATCTTTGTGGTTTTATCTACCTTTGGTCTTTGATGTTGGTGATCTACAGATGGGGTTTTGGTGTAGATGACCTTTTTGTTGATGTTGATGCTATTTCTTTCTGTTTATTAGTTTTCCTTATAACAGTCAGGTCCCTCAGCTGCAGATCTGTTGGAGTTTGCTGGAGTTCCACTACAGACCGTGTTTGCCTGGGTATCACCAGTGGAGGCTGCAGAACAGCAAATATTGCAGAACAGCAAATATTGCTGCCTGATCCTTCCTCTGGAAGCTTTGTCCCAGAGGGGCAGCTGCCTATATGAGGTGTCTGTTGGCCCCTACTGGGAGATGTCTCCAAGTTAGGCTACATGGGGGTCAGGGACCCACTTGAGGAGGCAGTCTGTCCTTTCTCAGAGCTCAAACGCCGTGCTGGGAGAACCACTGCTCTCTTCAGAGCTGTCAGACAGGGACATTTAAGTCTGGAGAAGTTGTCTGCTGCCTTTTGTTCAGCTATGCCCGGTCCACAGAGGTGGAGTTTAGAGGCAGTAGGCCTTGTTGATCTGCTGTGGGCTCCACCCAGTTCGAGCTTCCTGGCTGCTTTGTTTACCTACTCAAGCCTCAGCAATGGCAGATGCACCTCCCCAAGCCAGGCTGCTGCCTCGCAGATCGATCTCAGATTGCTGCGCTAGCAGTGAGCAAGTCTCCGTGGGCATGGGACATGCCGAGCCAGGCACGGGAGAGAATCACCTTGTCTGCCAGTTGCCAAGACCTTGGGAAAATCACAGTATTTAGGGGGGAGTGTCCCGTTTTTCCAGGTAGTCTGTCACGGCTTCCCTTTGCTAGAAAAGGGAAATTCCCCCAAACCCTTGTGTTTCCTGGGTGAGGTGATGCCCCACCCTGCTTCAGCTCACCCTCCATTGGCTGCACCCACTGTCCAACCAGTCCCAAAGAGATGAACCAGGTACCTCAGTTGGAAGTGCAGAAATCACCCGTCTTCTGCATTGATCACAGTGGGAGCTGCAGACTGGAGCTGTTCCTATTCAGCCAAAAAGTAGTATAATTTTCTTTGAAGATAGCTAGACTGTGATGAATTAAATATGAACTTTGTAAACCCTAGAGCAACCACTATATTTTTTAAAGTGACCTAACTAATAAGCCAAGAGTAGAGAAAATATAACTGAATGATAAAAATACTCAATCCACCATCAGGCAGAAAACAGGAAAATTTGGAATAAGAAAAGAATGAAACACAGAGAACAATCAGAAAGCCAATAGATTTAAATGCATGTATATAAATAATTGTATTAATATAAATGATATAAATGCTTCTATTAAGACAGAGATTGTCAATTTATATAAAAATAAGAAACCACTATATACTTTCTAAAACGAACCGATTTTAAATAAGACCTATGTGAAAGTTGGGTAAAAGGATGGAAAATATATTAACGCAAACAATCTTAGAACTAAAAATCTTACAGCTATTACTATTTGTTAATAACACACACACACACACACAGAGTGAGCAGGCACTCAAATAAATGAACTATAAAGAACCATGGAGCTAAGAGAAATAAAATAGCATTTCCTGTCTTCCAGCCCATTATCTGTCTTGTGTGTATCTTGTATTAATTTCTATGGGTTCTTCCTGCTCCATAGCCTGAAGAAAAAATGAAATTTCTACTCTCTCCAACCTGGTACCCTCTGATTCTTCTCCACTTCTTTACATCCAGGTGGTTGTATCCTGTGGTTTTTCTGTTGGAATTTAGGTGTGTGCAGCACAGCTGGAGTTTTAGGACAACAGAAAGCTTTGGTGAGTGGTTGGTCCTTTCTACTTAACCAGTAATTTTAAATTTTTTTTTTCTATTACATTTTGTTTTTGTTTTGAGACAGGGTCTCACTCTGTAACCCAGGCTTGAGTACAGTGGCCTGATCTCCTCTCACTGAAACCTGACTCCCAGGATCAAGGTGTACTCCTGCCTCAGCTCCTGGGTGGCTGGGATTATAACAAAACAAAACAAAATAAAACAAAAATCTGCATGTTAAAATCTCACTCAGGGCAGGATGAAAGGGGAGCACTGGGGGCTAGAATTCTCATAATTCCTTGGCATAAATCTTGGTGGCCATGCTAATGTATACACCTATATAGGGACTTGAATAAAAGCGGCATGAATAGGGAGCATTTGGTCTGGAATGCCACACTCAGCCATTCAGTGTACAGTGCCTTTCACAAGGAGGTGTCATTTATGTGAACTAAAATATAAATGTGACCTTCTTGAGAAGAGTAATGTACAGCATGCACTGCATATGTGGTGTCCCTCGGGATGGGGCTATAGCTGTGACCATGCTGATGCCTGTTGTGGATCCTGTGCACCCACTCTTCAGTGCTGGGCTACTTCAAGGAACTTTTTGTGTCTTCTAGACGACTATACATAGGAACTGTGGACTCCTGAGTAAACACATGCATTTAAGTTCTTTAAGAATTTATCTATTTTTGCCAAATGAAGCTTGGCTCAAATAAGAAATGCATTGTATAGAGGCCACAGCCATTCTTCGTCAGCTGGAAGGTTGTACTCCAGATTCCTAAATCCTCTAAACTTTTCTCACTTATCAACTAGCTTCGTCAGCTGGAAGGTTGTACTCCAGATTCCTAAATCCTCTAAACTTTTCTCACTTATCAACTAGTCATCATTTGCAAGGCTTCTCCTTTAGCGCTCCCAAAAGACTCTCCTGCCTCTCAGGTCCCTTCATTGCTGATCCACAGTGTCCATTTGTCTCTCAAAGACTAAAACATTTTCTCATTGACTTTTAAATTCCCCTTCAAAGCTATATGTCACCAGTTTACAATGGGTTAAGCATAGTCCATCCAAGAATATTTCACTCTTTTTCATTATCTTTTTTCCCCCATTCTTTAAGAATACATTTGAAGAATGAAAGGATGTGATAGAACTGATACTCAGGAGATGTCTCCCAGGCTTCTCTCTCCATTTTCTTGTGGTGACACTTCTTAACTTTTAACCCAATGGAGAGAGATGATAGAGGGAAATAAATACACACACACACACACACACACGGAGAGAGAAAAGGAGGGAGAGGAAGAGAGAGAGACAAGCGCCAGACTGTGTGATGCCATCTGCAGCATGAAACTAGTATGCATGTTTGGGAAGTAGGTTATAAATAAGCTACTTATATTGTGGAAATGTGTTAAAAATGTTATAAATAGTCAGTGATTAATACAATTATGATTCCAACTGAAATAGAGGCTACAGCATATACACCAAAAGGGGAAAATGATAAAAAAAAAATTACTATATGGTTACAGAGAGGATTTTAGTTTTTTTAGATTCAGAATGGATGAATATGTGTAAGACCATTAGTATCTGAAAGTAAAAAAAAAAATCTGTTGATGTGTCTTTTCCATAATGAAACAATTGTACTAATAGAATACAAAGAATCTGTGTGTGTTTGTGTGGGGGCGGGGGGAACATTCCGAACAGTAAAAAAATTCTGCCAGTTTGAAATACTGTATGTACGTAGAATTTTCCAAAGTGATAACTCCTTTTAGTATATAGTTTCTAAAACTGTATTATAGTGAAAGCATGTTTACTTATATAACTTTAAGTGATATCCTAAAATGAAAGTAAGAAAATTTCGTTATCATATCTCTTTCACGATTTACTCAAAAATAATAGTATATTCATTGGTATTTACGTTTCTCAGAAAAATTCTGTTTTGTATTATTCATCCATGTTTCTACCAATTCATTAAGGTTTAACTGACATAAAAATTGTATACATTTAAGGTATACAACATGATGTTTTAATATGTGTATACATTAGGAAATGATTAAATCAAGCTAACTGAAAAATAAAATAATATTTACATAAAATATTTAGGTGAAATTCTAAGAAAAAATTACAAGATCTCTGTGGTAGGCAGAATAACAGCCCCCTCAAAACAATGTTTACAGAGTAACCCCTGAACTTGTAAACAACACATTTTATCGTAGAAGAAAATTTGCACATGTGATTAAATATTTTGAGATTGGGATTATCCTAGATTGTCTAGCTGAGCCCAACATTATCACAAGGGCCCTTATAAGTTGGAGAAAGGCGGTTAGAATAAGAGAAACATTGGAAAAGGCTGCAGTATTGACTAGAGGTGGAGGTAAAGTCCATGAGCCGAAGAATGGAGAAAGCAAGCAGAACCTTCTGAAGACAATCAAGTAGATTCTCCTCTAGAGCCAACAGAAGGAACAAAGCCCTGCCAATGCCTTCATTTTAGCTGAGATAAACCTAATTTAGATTTCTGACCTTTAGACCCTAATATAATAAAGTTGTGTTGTTGTAAACAACTAAATTTGTGGCGATTTGACTCAGTATCAATAGAAAACCCAAAACATCTGTATGCTAAAAGTGTAAATACACTAGGAAATCAAATAATTACTAATTAAGTGGAGAGGAGTATCATATTTATAGATCGAAGGATTCAAATCTATAGACTTACAGAGTTCTATTGATCTCTAGAGGTAATGCAATTCCAACCAATGTCCCAGAAAAATATTTGTAGACATTACCATGATGATTCTAAAACTGATATAAAAGGCAAATAAACTAGAATATCCAAAACAGTCTGAAAGAGAATCACAAAGTTGGAGAATTTACACTTGTAATTTCCAGATTTACTGTCTAACTAGATTAGCCAATATAATGTGGTACTGAAGCACGGATGGACGAATAGAATGGAAGGACCAGAAATATCCATATATGTCACCAATTCATTTAGACTAAGCTGTAAAGTCAATCTAATGAAGAAATAATAGTATTTAAACAACAAGGTGCTGGAAAATGTGATATATAGATGAAAAATATGAACTTTGATCCATATTTCAAACCATATACAGAAAATAACATAATCTTAGACCAAAATGTCAAACTATAAAATTTTATGAATAAAAAGCAGAATATATATATTTTTTATTTATATAGATATTTATTTTTAATCTTCTTTACCTTTCAGTAACTTTTTCCCCTGATAATATACCATAGGCATCAATTGTTATATATATCAAAATATAAAAATAAAATTAAAAGTAAGTTGATAAAATAGACTGAAAAAATTAAAATTTGTCTTCAAATGAGACCACTGAGATAATAAAAAGGTAATCTACAGAATACTAAAAATAGATATAATTTAATAATGTGATAAATAACATATATCCAGCAAAAATAACTACATATAATTTAACACTCCTGTGTATACCAAGAATTTTACTAGTTACTTTTTAAAAATAATTATCTGTGTTTTTCAATAAAATGTCAGTTCTATGAGGATGTTTTGAGGCTGTTTTGATATGTGTTGTAGTACTAGCACATGAAAAAACCTGGTTTAATGGTTACATATTCATTCTGGACCTTCCTTGCTATACTATAATTTTGTCACGTCGTTAATGTGAATATATTAGTTTATCCTCATAATTTATAATGAGTTAACATTTAGTAGAGTTAGGAGTCAGGAACATGGAAAGGCAAGAACTCTAACTGAATAGGCTGAGTATATATAGATTTAGGGAGCTCAAAACAGGACAAGTAACTGCCAAAAACAAATTTTACATTTTTCCAAGTTATTCTTATATCAGAATTCTGTCAAAGAAAACTACATTTTTACTGATATCTTTCCTTTTTAGACCATGAGCACAATTCCTGTTTATTGCAGAACAACTTGGAAAACACGTAAAATTATGAAAAACTTGAATAGCAGTAATGAAATAATACCATAATACCAGTAACATCATAATATGGATACAGTTGTTGATAAAATTTAGATGTAGATCTTTCCACACATTTATCTGTATTTACACTTAGGTTTCAGGTTGGGGTCCACAATATTGTAATGTATCATGAATATTTTATAAAAACATTGAGTTACCAGGTAAATAATTTTGAAAAAATCATTTTATATGCCATGTTTCATTCTATCATACAATTTTTTTTCTGATTGATTTCTGAATTGCTTTTATAGCATTTTAAATATTTTAAGTGTTTTCTAAGTCTTGTCTACTTTCTCTCAGATTTACTACAATATTCCATTTTAAATAGTGGGTTTTTTTGCTATTTAATTCCACCAGAATTCCACCTCCCACCAGGCCCCACCTCCAACACTGGAGATTACAGTTCAACCTGAGATTGTGGTGGGGACACAGATCCAAACCTTGTAATACTGCCCTTCCCTCTCTCAAATCTTATGTCCTTCTCACTTTGTAAACTACAATCCCAGCATTCCCCCAAAGTCTTAACTCACTGAAGCATTAACTCAAAAGTCCACAGTACAAAGTCTCATCTGAGACAAGGCTAATTCCTTCCGCCTATGGGCCTGTAAAATAAAAAACAAGTTAATTTCTTCTAAGATACAATGGAGGTATAAGCATTGGGTAAATACTTGGGAGAAATCAGCCAAAAGAAAGGGGCTACACAGGTCCTGTGCAAGTCTGAAACCCAGCAAGGAAGTCATTAAATCTTAAAGCTCCAAAATAATCTCCTTCAATTCATGTCCCACATCCAGGGCACACCGGCAGAAGGGGAGTGCTCCCAAAGCCTTGGGCAGCTCAAACCCTGTGACTTTGAAGGGTTCAACCCCCAATGGGCTGGCATTGAGTACCTATGCTTTTTCCAGGCCCTATTACAAGCTGTCAGTGGATCTACCATTCTGGGGTCTGGAGGATGGTGGCCCTCTTCTCACAGCTCCACTAGGCAGTACTTCAGTGTGGACTCTGTATGGGGGCTCCAACCCCACATTTCCCCTCTGAACTGCCCTAGTAAAGGTTCTCCATGAGGACTCCACCCCTGCAGCAGGCTTCTGCCTGTACATCCGTGCTTTTTTATACATCCTTTGAAATCTAGGCCAAGGCTCCCAAGACTCAACTCTTGCCCTGTGCACCCACAGGCTTAACACCAAGTGGAAGCCACCAAGGCTCATGGTTTGCACCCTCTGAACCAGTGGCTCAAGCTGTATTGGGCACCCTTTGGGCAGAGGCTGGCACTGGAGCACCCAGGCTATCGGGAGCAGTGTCCAGACATTGCACAGGGCAGTGGGGACCTGGGTGTGGCCCATGAAAGCATTCTCCCCTCCTAACCTCTCAGACTGTGATGGGAGGAGGGGTTACTGTAGAGGTGTCTGAAATGCCTTTGAGGCCTCCCCATTGTCTTGGCTATTAACATTTAGCTCCTTGTAACTTAAGCAGATTTCTGCAGCTGGCTTGAATTCCTCCCCAGAAAGTGGGATTTATTTTCTACCATTTGGCCAGGCTGCAAATTTTCAAAAGCTTTACACTCTGCTGTCCTTTTAAATATAAGTGCCAGTTTTATATCTTTTTTTGTTGACACACATGAGCATAGGCTATTAGAAGGAACCAGGCCCCATCTTGAATGCCATACTGCTTGGAAATTTCTTCTACTGGAAACCCTAAATCATCACTCTCAAATTCAAAAGTTCCACAGATCCCTAGGGCAGGGGCACAATTCCACTAGTTTCTTTGCTAATCCATAACAAAGGTGACCTTTACTCCACTTCCCCATAAGTTCCTCATTTCCATCTGAGACCTCCTCAGCCTGGCCCTCAGTGTCCATATCACTATCAGCAATTTAATGACAACCATTTAACAAGTATTTAGGAAATTTCAACTTTTCCTTCATCTTCCTGTCTTCCTCTGAGCCCTCAAAACTGTTTCAACTTCTGCCTGTTACCCAATGCAAAAGCTGTTTCCACATTTTTAGGTATCTTTATTTGGCTCATGCTTCTTTAGGCTGTACAGGAAGCATGGCTGGGAGGCCACAGGAAACTTTCAACTACGGCAGATTCAAAGGAGGAGCTAGCACCTCACATGGCTAGAACAGGAGGAAGAGAGAGGTTGGGGAGGTGCTACACACTTTTTAACAACCAGACCTCATGAGAACTCACTATCCTGAGAACAGCACCAAAGGGATGGTGCTAGACCATTCATGAGAATTTCACCCCCATGATCCAAACAACTCCCACCAGGCCCCACCTCCAACATTAGGGATTATAATTCAACATGAGATTTAGGCAGGAGCACAGATCCAAACCACATCACTGTTGGAAAAAGTAGACATCATGGATGAGCAAATGAGGAATTTTAGCACAGAGACAGGAAGTGTAAATTTCTTAGAAATTTACAGTTAGAAAAAAGCAAACAAACTATTCTGAGAGAGAAATACTTATTTTGATGGACTCACATTATCTCTATAATAAACACAAAAAATGACATTTTTTTTCCAGACAAAGAACATTTAGATTATTCACCCCAGTAGAAATGCATTATCTGACAAGTTAACACATTTTCTAAGGCAGAAGGAAATACCAGGCCGAAACATGAATCTACACGAACAAACTAAAAACCCAGAAAATGATAAAGATGAAGATACGGATGTGAAACGGAAATATCTCGGGCCCCAAAATCACTAAGTTAAAGGGAAAATTCAAGCTGGGAACTGCTTAGGACAAACCTGCTTCCCATTTTACTCATAGTCACCCCTCTGCTCACTGAGATAAATGTGTATCTGAGTGCCTCCTTTGGAAAGGTTAGTCAGTAAGTCAGAAGAATGCAACGTTTGTCTCTCACCTATTTGTGACCTGGAAGCCTCCTCCCTACTTTGAGTTGTCCCACTTTTACTTCGAGTTGTCCCGCCTTTTTGGACCAGACCAAACCAATGTTCATTTTACATATTTTTATCGTTGTCTCATGTCTCCCTAAAATGTATAAAACCAAACTGTGCTCTGATCACCTTGGGCACATGCCATCAGGACATCCTGAGGCTGGATCACAGGTGCGCATCTTCAACCTTGGGAAAATTAGCTTTCTAAATTAACTGAGACCTGTCTCAAATTTTTGGGGTTCACACAGGGGTTATTATTTTCAATCAGTCAGTAACAGATAAACAGTGTAAATAAATATGTGTGTGGGAATTAGAACATTAATGAAAGTAATTAACAAATATATTACAAAGGATGGGGTGAATTGTAAGTATACCATCATAAGATTTTTAAACTATACAAAAAGTAGTATAACATTCTTTGAAGATAGACTGTGATGAATTAAATATGAACACTGGAAACTCCAGAGCAACCACTATCTTTTTTAAAGTGACCACCTAATAAGCCAAGAGTGCAGAAAATATAACTGAATGATAAAAATACTAAGTCCACCATCAGGCAGAAAAACAGGAAAATAGGAATTAGAAAAGGATGAAACATAGAAAACAACTAGAAAACCAGTAGATTTAAATGCACGTATATAAATAATTGTATTAATATAAATGATATAAATGCTTCTATTAAGACCGAGATTGTCAAATTACATAAAAATAAGAAACCACTAATATACTCTGTAAAACAAGCCCATTTTAAATATGAAGATCTATGTGAAAGTTGGGTAAAAGGATGGAAAATATATTAATGCAAACACTAAATATTAAAGCTAAAAAATCTTAGTTATTGTTAATAACACCACCCCGCCCACACACACACAAAGAGAGAGAGAGAGAGAGCGCGCCCAAATAAATGAACTATAAAGAACCATGGAGCTAAGAGAAATAGAATAGCATTTCCTGTCTTCCAGCCCATTATCTGTCTTGTCTGTCTCTCATATTAATTTCTATGGGTTCTTCCCACTGCATAGCCTGGAGAAGAAATTAAATTTCTGCTCTCTCCAACCTAATTTTCCCTGACTCTCCTCCACTTCTTTGCATCCAGGTGGTTGTATTCTGTGGTTTTTCTGTGGAATTTAGGTCTGTGCAGCACAGCTGGAGTTTTAGGACAACAGAAAGCTTTAGTGAGTGGTTGGTCCTTTGTATTTAACTGTAATTTTAAGGGTTTTTTGTTTGTTTTTCTTTTTTTTGAGATAGGGTCTCGCTCTGTAACCCAGGCTAGAGTACATTGGTGCCATCTCTGCTCACTGCAATCTCTGCCTTCCTGGTTCAAGTGATTCTCCTGCCTCAGCCTAGAGTAGCTTTGATTACAGGTGCGAGCCACTACACCTGGCTACTTTTGTATTTCTAGTAGAGATGGTGTTTTACCATGTTTGTTTGACCATGTTGGTCAGGATTGTCTCAAACTTGGCTTCAAGTGATCTTCCCACCTGGGCCGCCCTAAGAGCTGGGATTTCAGGCATGAGCCACCATGCCCGGCTGAGTCTGAAGATGGTTTTTTTTTTTTTTTTTTTTTGAGATGCATTTTCACTGTCGTTGCCCAGGCTGGAGTGCAATGGCGCAACCTCGGCTCACTACAACCTTTGCCTCTTGGGTTCAAGTGATTCTCCTGCCTCAGCCTCCAGAGTAGCTGGGATTACAGGTGCCCACCACCACGCCAGGCTAATTTTTTGTATTTGTAGTAGAGATGGGGGTTTTCCCATGTTGTCCAGGATGGTCTTGAACTCCTGACCTCAGATGATCTGCCCACCTTGGCCTCCCAAATTGCTGGGATTACAGGCTTGAGCCACCGAGCCTAGCCTGACTTTGAGGATTTTTAATGAGACAAGCAAAATAACGGGAAAACCAATGGGATAATTCAGACAAGGATAACTCACCTCTGAAAAAGAGGTGAAGTGAAAAGCTCTATTATTGCTCAGCCTAAAAATTGGCATGTTAATTAGCTGTTTATGGTGGTGCAAAGCTTCAATCCCAGCTACTCGGGAGGCTGAGGCAGAATCACTTGAACCCAGAAGGTGGAAGTTGCAGTGAGCCAAGATCCCGCCAATGCATGCCAGTCTGGGCCAGACTCCGTCTCAAAACAAAAACAAAACAAAACAAAAATCTGCATGTTAAAGTCTCACTCAGGGCAGGATGAAAAGGGGAACGCTAGGGGCTACAACTTGCATTGTTCCTTGGCATAAATCTTGGTGGCCATGCGAAGGCATACACCTATAGGGACTTGAATAAAAACTGTATGAATAGGGAGCATTTGGTCTGGGATGCCACATTCAGCCATTCAGTGTACAGTGCCTTTCCCAAGGAGGTGTCATTTACGTGAACTAAAATATAAATTTCACCTTTCTGAGAAGAGTAATGTACAGCATGCACTGCATATGTGGTGTCCTTGGGGATGGGGTTGTAGCCGCGAGCATGGCGATGCCTGTTTTGGATCCTGTGCACCCACTCTTCAGTGCTGGGCTACTTCAGGGAACTTTTTGTGCCTTCTAGACGACTATACGTAGGAACTGTGGACTCCTAAGAAAACGCATGCACTTAGGTTCCTTAAGAATAAATGAGGCTTGGCTCAGATAAGAAATACATTGTATAGAGGCCACACCCATTCTTCGTCAGCTGGAAGGCTTTACTCCAGATTCGTAAACTTTTCTCGCTTATCAACTAGTCATCATTTGCAAGGCTTCTCCTTTAGAGCTCCCAAAAGACTCTCCTGCCTCTCAGGTCCCTTCATTGCTGATCCACAGTGTCCATTTTCTGTCAAAGACTAAAACAAATACCTTTCAAAGCCTTAAGTCACCAATTTATGAAGGGTTAAGCATAGTCCACCCAAGAATATTTCACCCTTTTTCATTATCTTTCTTTCCCCATTTTTTAAGAGTATATTTAAAGAATGGAAGGGTATGAAAGAATTGATACTCAAGAGATATCTCCTAGGCTTCTCTCCCCATTTTCTTGTGGTAACGCTTAATTCTTAACCTAATGGAGAGAAATAGAGGGAAATAGAGACAGAGAGAGAGAGAGAGAGAGAAAGTGAGCATGCAAGAGAAAGACAAGTACTAGACTATTTAAGGCCGTCTGCAGCATTAATCTAGTATGCATGTTTGGGAAGTAGGTTATAAATAAGCTACCTCTATTGTGGAAATGTGTAAAAAATGTTATAAATAGTAAGTAATTAATACAGTTTTGATTCCAACTGAAACAGAGGCTACAGCATAAACACCGAAAGAGAAAAACTATAAAAAACAATTACTATATGGTTACAGGCAGGATTTTAGTTTGTTTTTTTAGATTCAGAATGTATGAATATGTATAAGTCCATTAATGTCTGAAAGTTAAAAAAAAAATTGAAGTATCTTTTCCATAATGAAAACCACTGTAATAATAGAATACATACAATCTTTTTGGGGTGGGGGCAGCATTCTGAACAGTAAAAAAATTTTGTCACTTTGAAATACTGTATCTACATAGAATTTTCCAAAGTGATAACTGTTTTTAGTATATAATTTCTAAAACTGTGTTATAGTGATGCATGTTTACTTATATAACTTTAAGTGGTATCTTAAAATTAAAGAGAATTTAGTTGTTATCATACCTTTTATGACTTCTCAAAAGAATAGTGTATTTACTTGTATTTGTGTTTTTTTTTCAGTGAAACACTGTTTTGTATTACTCAGCCTTTTTTCTTCCAATTTATTAAGGTTTAACTGACATAAAAATCATATTTAAGGTGTACAACATGATGTTTTGATATATGTGTACATTATGCAATGATTAAATCAAGCTAATTGAAAAATAAAATATGAACATAAAATATTTAGGTGAAACTCTAAGAAAAAAATTACAAGATCTCTGTGGTAGGCAGAGTAACAGCCCCTGCCCAAACGATGTTCACAACGTAACCCCTGAACTCGTAAGCATCATATTTTATTGTAGAAGAAAATTTGTAGATGTTATTAAATATTTTGAGATTGGGATTATCCTAGATTGTCTAGGTGAGCCCAACATTATCACAAGGGCCCTTATAAGTTGGAGAAAGGTGGTTATAATAAGAGAAACATTGGAAAATACTATAGTATTGACTAGAGGTGGAGGTAAAGGCCATGAGCCGAAGAGTGGAGAAAGCAAGTAGAATCTTCTAAAGACAATCAAGTAGATTCTCCTCTAGAGCCAACAGAAGGAACAAAGCCCTGCCAATGCCTTCATTTTAGCTGAGATAAACCTAATTTAGATTTTTGACCTTTAGACTCTAATAAAATAAATTTGTGTTGTTGTAAACAAATAAATCTGTGGCAATTTATTACAGTATCAATAGAAACCCAAAAACATCTATATGCTAAAAGTGTAAATACACTAAAAAAAAGTTACTAATTAAGTGGAGAAGACTATCATATTTATGGATTGAAGGATTCAATCCATAGACTTTTAGACTTCTATTAATCTCCAGAAGTAATGCAATTCCAACCAATGTCCCAGAAAAATATTCGTAGACATTAACAAGATGATTCTAAAACTGATATAAAAGGCAAATAAACTAGAATATCCAAAACAATCTGAAAGAGAATCACAAAGCTGGAAAATTTACACTTGTAATTTCCAGATTTACTGTCTAATTAGATTACCCCATGTACTGTGGTACTGAAGAAAGGATGGACAAATAAAATAAAAGGACCAGAAATATCCATATATGTCACCAATCCATTTTGACTGAGCTGCAAAGTCAGTCTAATGAAGAAATGATAGTATTTAAACAATAAGATGCTGGGAAATGTGAGATATATAAAAAATATGAACCTTGATCATATTTCAAACCACATACAGAAATTAACACAATCTTAAGCCAAAATGTCAAGCAAATTGCATGAAAAAAATGAGAGAAAATATTTTTGACCATTAAATTATTACATATGACATCAAAATATAAAAATAAAATTTATTAAAAATAAATTGATAAAATACTTTGAAAAAATTAAGACTTGTCTTCAAATAAGACCACTGAGATAATGAAAAGGCAAATTAAGAATAAAAGTATTTATCACATTATTGAATTACATATAACATATATCCAGCATAACTACATATAATTTAGCACTCCTATGTATACTAAATATTTTACTAGTTACTTTTTAAAAATTATCTGTGTTTTAAAATGTCAGTTCTATTAGCATGTGTTGAAGCTGTTTTGATCTGTGTTGTACTCCTAGCACATGAAAAAAACCTGGTTTAATGTTTACGTATTCATTCTGGACCCTCCTTGCTGTACTATAATTTCGTCACCTCGTTAATGTGAATATATTAGTTTATCCTCATAATTTACAATAAATTAAAATGTATTCGGCTTAGGAGTCAGGAACATGGAAAGGCAAGAACTCTAACTGAACGGGCTGAGTATATATAGATTTAGGAAGCTCAAAAGAGGAAAAATAACTGCCAAATACAACTTTTACATCTTTCCAAGTTATTCGTATATCAGAATTCTGCCAAAGAAAACTACATTTTTATTGATATCTTTCTTTTTCAGACCATGAGGATAATTCCTATTTATTACAGAACAATGTGGAAAACACATACAAGGTGTGAAAAACATGAATAGCAGTAATGAAATAATTCCAGTAACATCATAATGTGGATACAGTGTTCGATAAAATTGAGATGTTGATCTTTCCACACATTTATCTGTATTTATACTTAGGTTTTAGGTTGGGGTCAACAATTTTGTGTGATTTTCTTATAAATGATTTCAAATAATGCATCATGAATATATTTTTAAAAACACTGAGTAGCCTAGTAAATAATTCTGAAACATGGTTTTATGTGCCATGTCTCATTCTATCACATACTTATTTCTGATTGATTTCTGACTTGCTTTTATAGAATTTTAAATATTTTAAAAGTTTTCTAAGTGTTTTCTACTTTCTATCGGATTTACTAAAATATTCCATTTTAAATAGCGTTTTCTTTTTCTTAGATTTTGTTCCATAACTTTTTTCATTAGGAACATACATGTATTGTCACATTTAATCCACTCAAAACCTTCAGAAGGCAGTATTTGTTTTTATCATGAATTTACAGATAAAGAATGAAGCTTAGAGAAGTTAAATAAGTTGTTTAATGCTATGAAGCAAGTCAATAGTCTGATCCTAGGGTTATACTGTAACACGAAAGGATACTTATACTGCAAGACTAAAGAGGATCAAACCTGATACTCAACCTATGGCTGCATTCCATCCTGAACCACAGTGCCTGAAAACAGTGATTACAGTTTTCTATCATTCAGTGAGTTCGCTGGGAGTTTCTTCTGCTAGGCTCACCTGGGCTCAAACATGGAACTACAGAAAGCTACTCTGGGGTGGTCTAGGATGCTCCCTCACAAGGATGCAGTTCCAACTGGAATGGCAGGAACAGCTAGCATGGCTGGGCCTCTCCCTCCAGCTGGTCTTTCATTCTGGAATTGTTTTCAGCGTGGGGAGCTCAAGACTCCAAAAGGTCAAAGACAGAAACTGTGAAGCATCTTAGGACTCAGCCTAGGAAGGTGAGCAATATCACATCAGAAAAATTTCACTGATCAAAATACGTTAAGAACCCAGCCAACGTCACTGCACAGGGAAATGAATTCAAACCCTGAAAGGAGAGAGACAAAAAGTCTCATTGCAAAATGGTGCTTTCACAGGAACACCTGACTCATTAGGAGTCATTGTTATTAAAGCGCACACAAAATCTACACAGTATTTTCATTCCAGTTTACAGAATATGTCTTTGTTGTTATTTGTAAAGTGAAACTTCACAGGGTTGCATTGATAAAAGGTGGGAGCTCTCTGACAAATACCAAGCATTATTAAGAATTTTTGTACTTGTGTTAGCCTGGATGGAGCACCTTTAACATCGCTGGCACAAGTGATATGTTTTACTTCTTTAGGCACACTTTTTTTCTTAGAGTTGGAAGGAGCCCAGGTGGTTTGCTGACCCAATAGTGCTAGATTCCTGAGATACTTCAGAGCTGACTGCTTGGGAACATGGAATTGTTCGTTTATGTGGACCCATTCTGGGTCAAGAGACTGCTGATTGCTTGGGAACACTGAGAGGTTCCTTTATGTGCGCCCATTCTGGGTCAAGAGAGACCACTTGTCCTGTGAACCATCTGGTCCAGTCTCTCCCTGTTCTCTGTGACCTTCATGGGTAGAGAGGAACAAACCAACCAAGGCTCCCGTCATTAACCACAATTGTCAGGTTTCCTTTTATTGAGAAATTTGGAGCTGGAATGGTTATGAGGAGAGGAGCCTGAGCTGCCTGACTCAAACCCTGCAGCAACTTCCCGGCTGCTCTGAGACATCTCCTCCCTGCAGCCTGCATCAGAGGGTACATTTCAGAACAGAGCCTTAAAGAATGGGAAGGAAAAGAACAAAAAGACAATCAGGAATGAGTAGTAAGAATAATCGGCTGCCATGCTAGTCATGGGACACAGGAGAACACAGGACATGAAGGGTATCACACATGCCTTCATCCCCCACCCCAGCCTCCACCACTGCCAGCCTTGCCCCTGCTGTGTCTCCATCAGAAGGACGCCAAGAGACAGAGGGTGGCAAAAAACCAATGCGTTATTCTTTTCTGACCCCCTGTCCCACTCTAACCAGATGCCTCCAAAAATCAACTGGAAGGTGGGAGGGATCAAGAATGACTGCCGTCACCATGGAAACTCCTTGATGGCGAGATTGCTTTGAGAACCAGGAGGGGATGAGATAAGCACCAGAGGAACACTGGGCACTCAGGGCCCAGCATCCACCAACCCTTTCTTCCAGATAACTCCTTTGTTCTCTGGGCTGGTCTCCCTCTTGCTCCTAAAGAGGCCCTTTCTGACTCTTCGCCTGTTTTGATTCTTCCAGTGGTGCCCTTCCCGGATCTGGGAGGGAAGGGTCCGAGGCCCACTCAGTGCTGCCCCAGGATGGCCACTTCTCACTGCAGCCCAGATACCCTAGTCTATAAGACACCCTATCCTTGCCAGTCAGAAGGAAGGGATGTCAACACTTTTGAGCCAAGCCCTGTGTCCCCTGCATCCTGCAAGGAAGAAGGAAAATAAATATATGACTATTTTTCACAGGTGCAAGAGCTGACTAAAGACAGAAAGAGAGTGGTGTGCTTTTCACTTCATCTTGTTGAGAAGCCAGGGCCTGAAGTCCAGAGATCCCCATTTACATGCACCCTCTTGGGTGGGAAGGGGAGGAACTCTTACCTCCCTCTCTGCCATGTTCTCCTCTCGTTGCCCATTTGTTTACTCTCCTCTCCGTCCCCTACCTGAATGCATGTGCCTTGAATGCATGGTCCTCCGGCTTATCAGCTTTACATCTGCATCATAGTCACAATTCCTGCACCTTACATGCCTGGATCAAATTCTTGTGAATGAGCAAAAGCATCTATAAAGGTCACCGATGCCCCGCTTGTCTCAATCCTAGCCAGACACTAGGCTATAATGCTCATTATAAATGTGAAAATAAGGAAGGAGACCACCTCTCCCATTGTCTCCTATTTCAAAAAGGAAGCAGAAAGTTAAAAAGAAGCAGAAGTGAGATCAATAGCCAGACGGCTTGGCACCAAAAACCAGGCCTGGTAGTTAAACATCAACTCCTAACCTAACCCCTTGTGTTATCTGTAGATTCCAGACGTTGTATGAGGAAGCACCGTGAAACTTTCTGTTCTGTTCTGCTAGCCCCCATCACTGATGCATGTGGCCCTCAATCACGTAGCCCCCACTTGCACAATATATCACGACCCTTTCACGTGGACCCCTTAGAGTTGTAAGCCCTTAAAAGGGACAGGAATCTTTACTTTGGGGAGCTCAGACCTTGAGATTCGAGTCTACTGATGCTTCCAGCTAATTAAAGCCTCTTCCTTTCTAAAACTGGTGTCCGAGAGGTTTTGTCTGTGACCGGTCCTGCTATAAAAGAAGCTGTGTGTGTGTGTGTGTGTGTGTGTGTGTGTGTGTGTGTGTTTTCAGTGTATAAACAGACTGGCCTATGATCCATGCCTTTCCTTAAGTAATATCTATCATTACACCAAAAACGAAAATAAAGCCTGTGGGGATTATCAAGCCCTCCAAATACCTGGGCTGCCTCTGGAGGAAACTATTGCTAAATGCCCAAAGTGAAGAAAATAAAAAACGTCTGGAGGGTAGCTCCCCCCAAAATACTAAGAACTCCTAAATAACATAAATTATGGATAAATGAAACATCTATAATCACAGGAAATAGCGTAAACTGCTATTGCAAACCCATGATTTTGGCGTATGGATAGTGTGTTCATGTCACTTATTAAAACCATGAAACCTCCGGGGCTGGGGAAAGGGAAGCCGTGCATCCCACTTGACCAGCTCACACCTCCTTCCTTCTGCACTCAGAATCAATTGCCCTTTACCTGCTTTCATGTCTTGATCACTACCGTTTGGTTCTGAGATGGTGCTTTTTTTCTGGGTGAAAATTCTGCCTGGAGAATCCAGAACCAGCAAAACTCAATGAGAGGGGCCTCATCCCAGCGAACCCACTACAAACAAACACGCAACAGTCAGGCCTATTTTAAAAAGACTTTTCATCTCTGACCAACAAATGATACCACATTTTATGAAACTCAATTACCTGCACAGTTCTTTGGAGACCCTGAGGCTCCCAAGCCTTCTCCGACTATCCTAGGCCATCAGATTACCCTACCCACACTCTTTAGGAAATCTGAAGTTTTAGATTGCTTCCATCACCTGACTGAGGTCCCAAGAAGGACCTCATATAGCCATATGACAAAAAGGATCCAACCTCTGCAACTCCCTATTCTCCTGGCAGGCCTCACCTGGTGAGGCCATAAAACATACGAGTTAAAAGAACACAGTTCCTAGGAACGGTGGCTTTGGTCGGAGTTCTCATACTAACACGTAATAGCTACATGGCCTGAACTGGTTTTCTACAACGGGAAAGGCTCAGAGCTCAAGCAAGATGTGAGCAGACCCCAAGAAAGGTAAAGAAATGCTGGATATGGCTAGATATGTAAGGACACAACCCAGAGCCGTTTCCTTTTCTCAGGTTGTAAAACACATTTTGAGGCTGGAGTTGGGGAGGTGCGTAGCTATTTTGAGATTGGCAATAAAACTCCATAAACACCATTTACCCATGAAATTCCCTGACATGTTATAAGGAAACTCACATGAGTAGGAGGAATCAGGATAACCCCCATTCAAAACTCAAGGATGTAAAATGTATCATCTGCTGCCCAGACACAAAGGACTGCTATTGCTATTTAGCAGAATGTCTGCACATTCTGTACTTATATCTTTCTCTCTCTCTCTCTGTCTCTCTCTTCCCTATGTAAGGAAAGGCACACAAAAACAGTTGAAAAAGGAAAGTCAAAATGGCATTTCTCCATTCTCACTAAGCCTGACCTGTCTCTCCTCCTTTCATTCCTTCACATAATTATGTAGAGAAAAATTTAAAAAAATTTTTTTTTTTAAATGAGCAAAGTGGCAGCTACTCACCAAGTTGTGTCCCAGGCAATCCATTGAACCTTGATTGTGTGGTGACGAGTGTGCTGCTGCTATCAGCCTATAAGCTGACATCAAAATGTCTACAAAAACCTGGCCAGGCCTCCTCTCCTGCCCTCCCTCTTCCACCTTACCCAGAATGAGTGTCCCCTCACCTGAGCTGAGTTGCCTATGTCCATATTCAATTGATAAGGAGAAATGACACTCCAAGCAGCATCCTGTTTTCCAGGTAGCTTTTTCCAAAAGTTCCTTTTCCAGAATGACTTACCTGAACTTCTAACCACAGAGTGAGTAATGCAAACACACAGAGCCAGAAGGGAGGAAAGGCAGGGGACTCTGAGCTTGCTGGGGTACAGAGGTCAGAAACCCAGTTTCTTACTCAGCCTTTGTTAGGAAGAGTCCTGAGCTTGTTCTCCTCTGCAAATAACTTTCCTCCCAGCCCCAGGGATGATCAGCCTGGGAGTGGTCACAGCCTTTTGTGCAATAACTTGGACTTCACCCTCCCCTTTGCCCTTTCTCCCCCGCTGCTCCGTGAGCACGCCCTTCATGTGTTGAGGTGAAGACATTGGTGTTCAGGCCTAAGAGATGATACAAACCCTCAGATTCACTCACCACAGCCTCTGTGCCACTCACCTCTCTGCTTCTTTCCCAGAGACACCCACCTCTTCTCCAGATCCAGATAATCTTCTGTGAAGCTGTGCAGATACCTGAAGACAGAAGACAAGTATTACAGGATGTTACATCTTCCTTTAGACACCCACAGAGAAAACAGCGAAACTGAGTCACCTTCAGTCGTTTAGGGGAAAGATGCATCTACACTGGATAGTTTTCTCGGGGAATTCACGCCAACTTCTTTTGTTGTTGTTGTTTTTGTTGTTGTTTGTTTGTTTTTTGAAACAGGATCTTGCTCTGTCGCCCAGGCTGGAGTGCAGTGGCATGATCTCGGCTCACTGCAACCTCCATCTCCTGGATTCAAGCGATTCTCCTGCCTCAGCCTCCAGAGTAGCTGGGATTACAGGCGCATGCCACCATGCCCAGCTAATTTTTGCATTTTTTTTTTTTTTAGTAGAGATGAGGTTTCTCCATGTTGGCCAGGCTGGTCTCAAACTCCTAACCTCAGGTGATCCACCCACCTCAGCCTCCCAAAGTGCTGGGATTACAGGTGTGAGCCACTGCGCCCAGCCCCGACCTCTTAACTCCCAGAAGAGATTGAAGCATATTCCCTCAGGTGGCACAGCTACTATCGAGGGTGTCCTGAAGTGAAGGGAGCCCCTTTCTTCTTGATGCAGATTTTTTTTCAGAGGTCTATTCATTAAGAGGACCTTTTCATTACAATGTACCTGCCTCCTTTTCTGTGTTATAGAAAAATATAACCAGGTAATATGTAAGAAAATGGGAGAATGATGTACTAAGGAGATGATTACCAAGTCCTAAAGAGGGATTGATGTAGAAGACACTTTAACGCAGCTGGCATTCCACCCAGAGAGCTCTTCTGAAATGGGTGGCACAATCTCAGCAGCATTTCCCACCACCATGTCAACCCCTTGAGAGGGGCATGAAGGGACTCCCACTTCCCTCCAGAGCAGGCTATTCCCTCCTTTCCTCTTCCTCTCACTCTCATTTCTCAGGTTGTCTGCTGTCCGCCCACTTGTTCTCCATTTGTGCTGCCCAATCCTCAGCTTTAGGCTTCTCCACATTCCTTGGTGCTTGCATCACACAAGATAGAGATCAGGTGGAACTGTGGAAGTGGGGAATGGGAAGGTGAAAGGTTTCGAAGGCAAGGCTGGAAGGCGTTGCTCATTCAACCAATACTGAATGCCCTGTTCTCTCTAGAAAAGGGACCGGGCTAGGTGCTGCACATTCATTCTCATAGGGCATTATGGGAAAGTAGTACTTGTTAATATGAAGTGAGCCACTGGCTGGGGATGGGTGGATCCTGATAGGCCTTAATTTCCTTATTTTTTAATTGAATTAAACATATTTATAGCAGTGTGCATAAATGTTCATTGTACTCAGAGTATTTCCAACACCAAAGAAGGTAACTTCATGCCTCTCCAAGCTAATATATTCCAAAATTAACCATTGTTCTGAACTCTATCAGGATAGACTAGTTTACCTGCTTTTGACATTCATATAAATGGAGCCACACTCTAGATACTTTTTTGAGTCTGGTATCTTTCTCGCTACACTGTCTGTGATATGTTACATGTTGTTATAAGTTGTTGTATGTAACAGTAGTCTGCTCTTGTTCACTGCTCTGTAGTATTTTATTATATGAATATAGCAGAAATTATTCATTCAAAACTTGCTGTACTTTTAGTTCATTCCAGTGTTTAGCCATTATGAGTAAATACGAAATTGATATTCTTGTACATGTGTTTTGTTGAATGCAAACACTCATTTCTCACTTTGGGAGGCCAAGGTGGGAGAATCACTTGAGGCTAAGAGTTTGAGACCAGCCTGGGAAACATAGAGAGACTGTATCTCTATGAAAACATTAAAAAATCAGCTGGATGTGGTACTGTACATATGTAAACACTCACTTCTGTTGGTTATATAACCAGGAGTATAATTATTGGTCTCATAGTGTATCTTAGTCAGCTTAGGCTGCCACAACAAAATACCATAGACTAGTTAGCTTAAATGACAAAATTTTATTATCTCACAGTTATGGAGTCTAGAAGTCTATGATCAAGGTTCCAGCATTGTCTCTTTCTGATGAGAGCACTCTTCCTGGCTTATAGATTGCTGCCTCCTTCCATGTTCTTACATGGCATGGAGAGACAAGCAGCAAGCTTTCTGGTGCCTGTTCTTATTAGACCACTAATCCCATCACCAGGGGCCCACCATTGTGACCTCATATATACTTAATTATCTCCCAAGGTCCCACATCCAATAAAATCACATTGAAGATTAAGGCTTCAACAGACGAATTTTGATCATATAAGATTTGGTCTATAGCATTCTGCCTGACCCCTCAAAATGTATTTCCTTCTTGCATGCTAAATATATCCATTCCATCCCAACAACACCAAGAGTCTTAACTTTTTCTATCATCAACTCCAAAGTCTAAAATCCAAAGGCTCATGTAAATAATATTTAAGTTAGATGTGGGTGAGACTTGAGGTATGATTCATCCCGAGACAAATTTCCTCTCCAGTTGTGAACCTGTCAAGCCAGACAACATGTGTGCTTCCAGCATACAATCATGGAACATGTATGCGATAGACATTTCCATCCCGAAAATGAGAACTAGCAGGGAAGGAAGGGGCAGTGGGTTCCAAGCAAGTCCTAAACTAACCAAGGAAAATTCTGTTAGAACTTGAGGTCTTAGAATAATCCTTCTTAGTTTGTTGCTCTGTCTTCCACATTATGGTAAATGAAAGATGCAAAACACCACATATTGTATCATTTCCTGCACAGAAAATGTCCAGAATTGACGAATATGTAGAGACAGAAACTACATTAGTGTATTTCTAGGACTGGAGGATTGTGTTGGGGTGATTGAGAATAGACTGATAAATCTTTTTTTTTGAGATGGAGTTTCTCTCTTGTTGCCCAGGCTGGAGTGCAATGGTGCAATCTCGGCTCACCACAACCTCCGCCTCCTGGGTTCAAGGATTCTCCTGCCTCAGCCTCCCAAGTAGCTGGGATTACAGGCATGCGCCCAGCTAACTTTGTATTTTTAGTAGAGACAGGGTTTCTCCATGTTGGTCAGACTGGTCTCGAACTCCCGACCTCAGGTGATCTGCCTGCCTCAGCCTCCCAAAATGCTGAGATTACAGTTATGCACCACCGTGCCCAGCCCTATTTGGGGTGTTTTTATGAGTTGAGTAAAATTTTCTATATTTATATTCTATGGATGTTTGCATAAGTCCACGAATATACTAAACATTGTTGAATTGCACTTTAAATTGCTGATTTTATATTTTATAAATTACTTCTCAGTAATGTATCTTACAAAAAAAAGTTGGTCTTTATATTGTTACAGGTAGTTAGGCATGAGTGTTGGGGGAGAGCCCTCCCCTGCCCCAAGATCATAGTTCACCCTTTTTGTCTCTTAATATGCATGCTCAGGAAGTTGCTTCTCTCTGGGGCCTGCATTCAGTTAACATTTTGATGTTAACGGCTGTGGACCACCAGGGAATGGCCTCTCCCTGGTGCTGCCCAATTATTATTTTTAGAGAGGCAATGCAATAATTGCCTGAAATCACCAAACACTTCTATTGGGTGCGGGGAGAGCCTTCTCCTGCTCTGTTAATGCCTAACTACCTGTAACATTATGGTTTAAACATATTGTAGCTTACAGTTCTTGGCAATTTAAAGGTAAAATCACGGTCTTATTCTTCTCTCAGAACTAAGATTTAGGTCTTATAAATGTCAAAGTTTGTGTGTCTAGAAGATATGTGCTCTATGAACAATTGATAGAAATACCACTTTTGTGAGGCAGACTGTAAAAATTATATCAGTGTATGTCTAATGAAAGTGCTTCATGAATACAGTCATTGAGTCTGCATGTGAGCATTCACAGAAAGAGTTCACCTTAGATACCAGATGTAAGTAAAACCTAAACATATAGTGGTAAATGTACTTTGATTTTTTTCCACCCAGGGTGGAGTTCAGTGGTGCAATCTCAGCCTCCTGGGTTGCTGGGATTACAGGCGCACGCCACCACGCCCGGCTAATTTTTGTATTTTTAATAGAGACAGGTTTCACCATGTTGTCCAGGCTGGTCTTGAACTCCTGACCTCAGGTGATCCACCCGCCTCGGCCTCCCAAAGTGCTGGGATTATAGGCATGAGCCACCGCACCTGGCTAAATGTAGTTTAATTTTTTTATGTTTAGCATTGAGTCAGAACTATTTTACAAAACCAAGATTAAATCTATTTCTATATCTATCTACCTATATATTAGTTTGAATAAATATATTTAGACAAGTTCTGATCAAAAGTTGTTATTCTGATTTTTAATAAAGATGAAAGGTTAAAATTTCCCACAGGTAGCTACTCTATCTTCACCTCATTGCATGTAAAGTGCTAATTTACTGAGCATAAGATGAATATGACTATTCTCCTACCTGCTCATTTTCTCTTGCAATGTGTGGATTACCATACCCTTCCTGTTTCCCCTCCAGCATGCTTTTCCTCTTTAAATATTGAAGCCCTCAATTCATCTTTGGAGAAAGGCACAGACAACAGACTGTTTCTGTGATTGTGTATTTTTCTCCTGGTTATTTTCCTTAATCTTGGCAAAACAAACATCCAAAGTGATTGAGACCAGTCTCAGATACATTTTGGTTTACACTACAAAGTAAGCAAAAATGATACGAAAGTATAATGAACATAAATACTAATAATTATGGACCACTATGAAGAGAATCAACAATACATTGTAAACTGATTGTCTACCAAGGGCAAGTGAATAAATCCTTGTCTCAAGAGTCTCTGTGTTCTATTATTTGAAGGGATGGAAGAATTGAAGCCATGCAAGGTGTATGGTTTAAGTCAAATTAAAGAAAGATAATTAGTTGGATTGGGAAGTTGAAGACAATGTAGAACTTTACTTCTCCCATTATTTGCTAAACTTTAGTGGCAATCAACAAAACAAAGAAATAAAACTAGCCCCAAACCAATCTTGAGATACAGATTTCTCATAGTTTGGAATAATGTTAAGCAAGCAAACAGGCAAAAAACACATAAAATCCTAGACTGTAAACCTATCTTATAAATGAGGACAGTCTGGGAAAAAAAAAACACAAAGCTGTGAGGATGAGGAAAAAGGGGTACTAGTGACAGAGCTAAAACTTATTAAGATTTATAGCCTGAAAAAATAAGTTTATACTGACAAAATAAATACTAAAAAATTGTTTTGTTTGGTTAGAATATTGACTATATGGAAGAGAGTAAAAGAGGTATGTAATATGAATTTTCAGTCTTAGAAAGACATTTTGAGAGAGCAAACAGCAAAAAGGAAGAAAGAGGTGCCTTTTGACAAGTGCATTGGAAAAGGAAAAATACTTAAAAAGGAGAAATTTAGGATCATGCCAGCTAAATATAAGCAAAAGAATAAATAAAAGAAGCACAACAAATCTCCAAAAACTCGGAACAGAACGTGGATTTTGCTGTGCTGATAGAACACGGTCCTATAAACACACACACTCTCTCTCTCACACTCACTCACACACACATACACACTATATATAGTTGAATAAATCAATATAAACTTATTTTTAAACTCAAAAAGCTGATATTTGATTCAATTTAAACTAAGAAGCAACCTCTTTCAACGAAACAACCATAAAGCAGTAAAACCTCTAAGATAACATCTTCAAGTGAACTAAATATACTCAAACACTTGGATATATGAAAAAAAAAACTTCCTTGATTTTGAAATTCAGTGTCTAAGAATAGATATATACAAAAACTGTGACCAATGAAAAGAGATTTGCTTGAACTCAATAAAAATGATGAAAAAGACAAAATTATTGATAGAGGCAAGAGGCAGCCAAAGCTCCCCCAGCGAAACTCCTCCTTTAAGCCTGAAACAACTTGAAGGCTGAAAAACCAGACTGCCAGTACTGGAGAATGTCAAACTGGCCTGTTCACTGGGAGGATGGGGTGGAGCCTTGGGAAGCTCCTGCCACTTGCAGTGGGGAGGAGCCTGGCCTCTCCTGTTCCTGGGTGGTAACCAGGGATTCAGTATGTGAAGCGGGAATCCTACTAGCAGGACTGTCGTTTTTGCTGACAGTCCCTGTTTCCTTTTCTTTTTTTCCTTTTCATCCAATAAACCCTGCCCTGCTCCCCATTCAAACGGTCTGCATACCTAATCTTTCTTTTGTCATATGACAAGAACCTGTATTTTCCTACAACATTATTACAGAATTAAACATTAAATCACAAGGTGCAGAGCAATGAGGGAGGATCACTTGATGTCAGGAGTTTGAGATCTGCCTAGGCAACATTGGGAGGTCCCATCTCTACAAAAATAAATAAATACGCTGGGTGCAGTGGCTCTTGCCTGTAATCCCAGCACTTTGGGAGGCTGAGGCAGGCAAATCACAAGGTCAGTAGTTCAAGACCAGCCTGACTAACATGGTGAAACCCCATCTCTACTAAATACAAAAAATTAGCTGGGTGTAGTGGTGGGTGCCTGTGGTCCTGCTACTTAGGAGGCTGAGGCAGGAAAATCACTTAAGCCTGGGAGGTGGATGTTGCAGTGAGCCAAGGTCATGCCACTGCACTCCAGCCTGGCCAACAGAGTGAGACTCCGTATCAAAAATAAATAAATAAAAATAAATAAATAAAATTAGCCAGGTGAGGTGGCACATGTCTGTAATCATAGATACTTGGGGGCTAAGGTCAGAGTGTTGTGGGAAACAAGGAACTGGAGAAGCCAATGGGTGGAACAGGAGGATTGTATTTAGGTGGCCACCAGCCCAGCGGCTTAATATCCAGAGGCTGAGCCCTGAACAAAGACAGGGCTTGACTTTTATACATGCATCTGAAGGGTGGTTGGCTAGTTTGAAACAAGCTTGCAGTGGCGTGAAAGCAGGTTTTACAGAAGCAGAACAAAGGCAGTTTATCAAACAGTGACAGGCTCATAACTCAGGCTTTAATGTGACTCTAGCTATGTGGGCCAGGTTGCTGTTATCTAGCTTTGCTCAAGATGCCTGCACAGTTTTATCTCGTGTCCTTCGCTATGGTGCCCAGATGGCTGCAGTCTAAGCTTGCTCAAGCACGTCTCATGATCTCAGTGGTGCTACAGAGACTTACAGACACTAGTTACCAAAAACAGGAATCTATAAACTCAAAAAAACTTTCAGAGCAGGGCACAATCACAGGGAGTGGGGGAGGGATTCAAGAGGGAAGCTGTTCATACCAAAGGAAAGAAAGAAAATCTGTTTTTCCCCTTGCATCTCCTACTTCAAGAGGATCACTTGAGCCCTGGAGTTCCAGGCTGCAGTGAGCCATGATTCTGCCACTGTACTCCACCCTGGGCAACAAAGAAAGAGTCCCTTCTCAATAATAATAATAAACAAAAAGAAAAATCACAATGTGTTCAATGAAATTCAGGATCAAATGACAATGTCATAACAAAAATAAGACAATAAAAAATGAAAATGAGATTAAAAGAAAAAATGGTCTGAGAGAAAATGGTGGAAATAGAAATAAACAAGGAAGGGAGAATATTCATATGATTGGGGTCCTCGAATAAAAAGAATAAAACAATCAAGAGGAGTAAATTAATTTCCAAAATAGAATTTTCAAAATTTCCAAAATAAAATCTCAAAATATATAATGAGAGTGATTGTCTATTATTTGGGTAAATTAACTTTAAAAAATATAGAATCTAAGACCTCACATAGTAAAACAAATAGAAAAGAAGAACAAATATCTTCAAATCCTCCAGGTGAAAGAAAAATTAAAAATGTCAAGGAGTCTTTCCTAGTGTAAACCAAAAATAAAATTTTAAGGCCCCCAACCATCTGAATGAACTTCCTCCTTAGCCATGGCTCTTTTAAAAATTTAACCTGAAAGACTGGTTCATGCCATGATGGGAAGTGGGGGTCAGACACGCCTCATTATACCTTTCTGGCATTAACATCAACAGAGACTTTAAGTCTGATAACAAACATTTTTCAACCTATTCTCTCTGAAGCCTGCTACCTGGAGGCTTCATCTATGTGATAAAACTTTGATCTCCTTAATCTCTTATCATAACCCACATATTCCTTTCTATTGTCAACCTATTGGGGGACCTTCCCTGATAATAACGTAGGTTCTTTTCTATTTTTCCTAAGTGTTGGCCGGCTTGAGAAATAAAGGGACAGAGTACAAAACAGAGAAATTTTAAAGCTGGGCGTCCGGGGGAGACATCACACGTTGGTAGGATCCGTGATGCCCCACAAGCCACAAAAACCAGCAAGTTTTTATTAGGGATTTTCAAAAGGGGAGGGAGTGTGCGAATAGGTGTGCGTGACAGACATCAAGTACTTAACAGGGTAATAGAATATCACAAGGCAAGTGGAGGCAGGGTGAGATCACAGGACCACAAGGCCAAGGCAAAATTAAAATTGCTAATGAAGTTTCAGGCACTATTGTCATTGATAACATCTTATCAGGAGACAGGGTTCTGAGACCAACTGGTCTGACCAAAATTTATTAGGTGGGAATTTCCTCTTCCTAATAAGCCTGGGAGCGCTATGGGAGACTGGAGTATATTTCACCTTTGCAGTTTCGACCATAAGAGACAGGCATACCTTGGGGGGCTGTTTATAAGCCTATACCTCCAGGCACGTATTCTCTTCCTCAGGGATGTTCCATGCTGAGAAAAAGAATTTATCGATATTTCTCCCATTTGCTTTTGAAAGAAGAGAAATATGGCTCTGTTCTGCCCAGCTCACTGGCAGTCAGAGTTTAAGGTTATCTCTCTTATTCCCTGAACAATTGCTGTTATCCTGTTCTCTTTTCAAGGTGTCCACATTTCATATTGCTCAAACACACATGCTGTACAATTTGTGCAGTTAATGCAATTATTACAGGGTCCTGAGGCGACATACATCCTCCTCAGCTGACAGGATTAAGAGATTAAAGTAAAGACAGGCATAGGAAATCACGAGGGTATTGATTAGGGAAGCGATAAGTGTCCATGAACTCTTTACAATTTATGTTTAGAGATTGCAGTAAAGACAGACATAAGAAATTATAAAAGTATTAATTTGGGGAACTAATAAATGTCCATAAAATCTTCACAATCCACGTTCTTCTGCCATGGCTTCAGCCGGTCCCTCTGTTTGGGGTCCCTGACTTCCCGCAACATCAACCAGAAAATTTTTAAATCTACCTATAAACTGGATCCCCACCCTCAAGCTGTGATGCCTTTCTATCTCCCTAACATGTATAAAACCAAGCTGCACCCCGACCACCTTGGGCACATGTTCTCAAGATCTCTTGAGGGCTGTGTCATGGGTCATGGTCACTCATGTTTGGCTCAGAATAAATCTCTTCAAATATTTTACAGAGTTTGACACTTTTCATCAACCCTAGCATTAGGCTTTACAATAAATAAATAAAGCAAAGAATAAAGAAATGGAATTACATTTTAAAATATAAGAAATAAATTGAGTGTGAGATTATATATTCAGCCAAACTATCACTCAAATATCAAGGCCTTAGTAATAGAGCTTTCAACATACAAGAACTTTTGATTTCTGTACTCATGAAATCTTTTTGAGGCCTTTACTAGAGCATGAGCTTCATCCACACAAGAGAAGACCAAGGAAATTTCACCAAAAAACCTAATAGTGAGTGTTCTAATATTTATCATTATAAACCTGAGACTAAAGCAAACATGTGAGCAGAGGTGGAATAATAAAGTACAATTGTTACAGGTTATGATAATTAAAAAATAATGAAATGTTTTAAATGAGAAGAAAGAAAAAAAACAAGAACTCATCATTTTATAGCTATAAATAGGTATTAAACATCATGATTAGTGATTCACAATCCAAATAATAAAGTTTAAATAAGAAAATAGTACATTAGAAAGTTATAAGAAAAAAAGATATCCACAACAAAATATAACCTCTTAGATAAATGAATAAATCATTGACTACCAAAAAAGCAAATAATATACACCTCATAAAAATATTAAAATATACTTAATTATAAATATTTGACAAATATAAGACCAAATATATTAGTCATGTTATTAAATATAAATAGGGTTAACACATCTCTAAATATAAAAATATTTTTTCATATTTACCCACAGATCAAGGCTGAATTATATGCTTTACACAAAAGAAACATCTAAAAAAACCCCAATATAAACAAGCCACAACCTACCATTATGAAGAAACAACGGAGAACTAGCAAATATAAGCAAATAAAAAATGGCAAAGGAGAAAAAAGAGATTTTTAAAGTGGTAAGAGACTGTTTTACAGACAAATACATCCACTTACTTAGATATGAAAACAATATAACATCACATTGAATGACAGAATTAACATCTTTTTTTGTCTTTCAAATCACTGTGATATCATTGTTTAGCATCTACTCTTTTAATATAGGTTATATGTATTATACATTACCATAGGAATTTCACAGTGGATGTGTGCTGAAAGCAAACTTAAAGAATTCCAAACCATTAAGAACTGAACTTTGTGAAGAAATAGGGATAGCTGAATAGGCTGTGTCCCAGGACAGCTGCTCATTCAATGAGCATTTTCCATTAGCATTACTAAAGAGAGAGTGATCACACTGCTTTTGGTGTCAGGGAAGCCAAACAAGTGGATAAAAGTCTTGGGCCAAGGCACGATAATAATACAGACATTCCTGTGTCTGAGATATAGTACCTGGGTTTATGTGTGTGGGAAGGCTAAGTAGGCATCACAGAGCAAGTATGTGCAATAGCAGTGTTAGAACTCAGAAGCAGGCTGAATTAACTGGAGTTAATCAGCTGGTTGATTTGATCAACTGGAGTCAAATCATCAGCTGGTTATGTGAAGATGGGCCACAGAGTGGTGACACCCAAGATACATTTATTAAACAATTATATTTACTTCTCTAAAATCTGGTCACTCAGATTTAAAGTCTGTCCTCAGTAAACATGAAGACAAGCTCATTGGCTAAGGCATATGTTCACAGACAAGTTATAAATGGGAGTTAACAACTAAGAAGGTAGCAGCTCAACAGGACGGAAACATTTTTTTTTTTTTTAATACTCATGCTACCACCCCTAAACACCATGGGCAACTTCTGCATCCCAGAGATGTCAGTGGGAGACTGACTATGACTGAAGTCCTCCTGAAACCCCTGTAGACATGCTACCAGCAGGCAGGCAGTCCAGAGATGTGCCTTCCTACTTCACTGCTGATGTCAATGGAGACCTAATAGAAAATGTGATCTCCAACTCCAATCCAGCAGCAGAAGGTAGCTCAGAAAGTCACTTTTCTTGCTATGGTTTAAATGTCTCCTCCAAAACTAACTTTAAAATTTAATTGCTGTTACTATGCGACCTTTAAGAACTGATTAGGTCATGAGGGCTCTTACCTCATGAATGGAGAAATTTCGTAATTGTGGAAGTGGGTTACTTATCACAGGAGTAGGCTCCTGATGAAAGGAGGAGTTCAACCTAGTTTTCTTTTTCTCATTCACTCTCTCACCATGTAATGCCTTCCACCATATTATGGGATCTGTGGTATGATGAGATATCAGGAGGAGGCCCTCAGCCCCATGATCTTGGACTTCTCAGCCTCCAGAACCATTAACCAAATAAATCTCTTCTGTTACTAAATTACCCAGTCTATGGTATTCCATTATAGGAACAGAATATGAACTAAAATATTCCTTTGTTTCAGACACCATGTAATCAGGGACCAAATATAAGATGGCCTGGGGAGGGTTTCTATGCCCTCCATGATGTCAGTGGAGACCAAATGGGGAATTTGGACCTTGACTTTCAGTCAGTGTAAGAAGTCAGCCCACAGAAACACTTTGCTCCATTGCCAGCGATTACAGCAAAAACAGAGCAAGGTGTCTAAATTTAGCCACTTCTCACCCCAAAATGAATGGGAGGCAGTACCCACCGCCTGCCCAGATACAAGGAGAAGAAAATCCCAGAAAGGAAGAGCTGAACAAATGAAGAAATTGTTTACACTATAAGGAAAACACTAAGAAGACCCCTGACCAATTCACACGTAAAAGCGACTAGAAGAAAATATGCCAAAAAGTTTTATAACTGAACCAAAGTTTGGAATACCACCCAGGTTTTCAGAGTGGCCTCTATGCAGCATAAAATGAAATCATACCAAAATAGCACTGAAGGGGCTCTCAAAACTAAATGTCATTTGAACCACAGCCCACAAAACTAGGCCAGGCCCCATTTGCCAAACCTAAACTGGGTGACTGCCTGCTAAATAGATGATGTAAAAAGGATCTAGAGTCTCCTAACATCATACCCCAAATGTCCAGATACAAAAAAAACAAAAAACAAAAAACTCATCATACCTCAAACAAGTAAAATCAAAACTTGAATGAAAAAAGGTGATTAACAGATGCTAACACTGAGATGAATCAGATACTACAATTGTCTGACAAGAATTTTAAATCAGCCATAATAAAAATACCCAATAAATCAATTATGAATTATCTTGAATTAAGTAAACATAGAAAATTTTACCAAATAAATAGAAATTATAAAAAAGAACCAAAATCAAATTAGAATTACGAAACATGTAAAAACCTAAATAATTTTAAAAACCTTACTACTTGGGCTCAACAATAGATTGGAAATGACAGAGAAAATAAAAAGTGAACCTAAAGATAGCCTGTGAGAATAACAGACTGCAAGAACTAGACTTTACCAATCTAAACATCATATAGGAAATAGACCGAAAAAATTACAGAGCCTCAGACACTTGTAAAACAGTAACAAACGAGCTAGCATCTGTGTCATTGCTGTCACAGAAGGAGAAAATAAAGAGTGGTTAAATGTCTAAGAAAAGTTCTTCGAACAAAAAAGAAATATTACAGAAGGGATCATGGAGTGTCAGGAAGAAAGAAAGAACAATGAAAACATCAATAGTATCTGTATATATGAAACAAGAGAGTTCCCAGACCATCCTCACAGGACATGTGACAGGGGTGTGGCTCGTCTGTTTGGCCACCATGGCGCTCAAACCCCCTACCAGAGGGCAAGCATGCAGACAAGCAGGTGCAGGAGCCGGAGCGAGCGCTTTTGGGCTCCGGCTCCACAGTGGCATCTAGGGGTGTGCGCCTGTGGTTCCCAAAGCCTCACTGGCCATGCTACAGTGCTGTTTTAGCTCTGCCATCTACAGACAGCTTAAGTGTTAATCAGCTCAGTGCCCTCTTGGTACCCAGGTTCTTGTCTGGCATCCAGGAAGAATCAGGTAACACACAGACTTGAAGGATGGTGAATGTGGGGATTTTATTGGGTGATGGAGATGGCTCTCCACAGGATGGATGGGGAGCTGGAAAGGAGATGGAGTGCGAAGATGATCTTCCCCTGGAGTTTGGCCATTACACAGCCAATCTCCTCTCCGACCGTCCCCAACCAAACTCCTCTTGCCATTCAGACACTCCTTCTCTTCTCTCCTTCTCTGCCATGCTGCTCTTCTGCTCCTCTGCTTTTCTGTTCATCTGCTCATCTGCTCTTGGAGCTGGGGTTCATATGGATACAGGGGAGGGGGGTGCAGCAGGCCAAAAGTCAACGTGAATGCCTGTTCCCATTTAGGGCTATGGGTTTCCAGGCTTGAGGGTGGGGACTTTGCCAGGGAACCACCCTCTCCTATCCAGTATTTCCCTGTCTCCTGTCTGTATCATATACAATATACTTTCCTTTTTTTGAGTTTTATGTTAAAAAGTTGAAGCAAAAGCTTTTAACACTGTCTAATGCAGTTTTTCAATCTATGTAGAGAAACACATTTAAAAAAATTTATATGCTGAATACATGAAGATAAAGGGATTGAAGTGGAGATAAATTGTCTACATTTGTCTTAGGCTGCTAGAAAGCTCACACTAGCAGATCGTAAATTATATATGTATAATGCAATATCTGAAGAAACCACTAAAATACTATTAAAAAATCTTAAACACACAGATGAGACAAAATGGAACTCTAAAAGATATTCAAGGCACTTAGAGGAAGAAGTGAAATGTGAAACAGAGGAATGCAACACAAAGGGATCAAACACAAAGCAAACGAAAATGGCAGACCTAGGTCCTAATATACAAATGATTACATTATAAATAGCTTAAACATACCAGTTAAAAAGCAGAGACTGGCAGAATTATTTTTAAATGATCTAACTATATTTAAAAGAAACAAACTTTAAATATAATATTATAGTTAAGATAAAAATATAGAAAAAAATACACCAAGCCAGCTTAAAATAACTAGCATCTTCCTAAGTTCACCAATGATGGATTTTTTTTTGAGTATCATTTTTAGTTCATAGAATTAAACGTATTGAGGTATATATGCATCATAGTTATTACTTTATCGGCACTTAAATTGTATCATATTTGAAAAATGGGAGATTCCTCAAGTTTGCTCCTAAATCCTTTTAAAATGATGCCAATATTTATTGATAATTTTCTGGCTATGAAGTACAGTGAGATCAAGTGTCATCTTGGGAACTTCTCTGTAAACTTCTTAAGGAATAAACAAGAAATTCAGAAAGGCAAAATTACTGGAGAGATATTGGTTTGTGGATTGTTGGTGATCATGAAATTTTACCTAGAAAACTAAGGTACAGAATATATTAGTCCATTCTCACACTGCTATAAAGAACTGAGACTGGGTAATTTATAAAGAAAAAAGGTTTAATTGGCTCATGGTTCTGCAGGCTTTACAAGAAGCATGGCTAGACAGGCCTCAGGAAAATTACAATCATGGTGGAAGGCAAAGGGGAAGCAGGCAGGTCCTACATGGCTGGAACAGGAGGAAGAGATCAAAGGGGGAAGTGCTACACACTTTTAAACAACCATGTCTCACGATAACTCCCTTACTATCATGAGAAGAACAAGGGAAAAATCTGCCCCCATGATTGAATCGCCTCCCACCAGGCCCCTTCTCCAACACTGGGGATTACAATTTGACATGAGATTTAGGAAGGGACAGCAATCCAAACCACATCACAGAATACAATATAATGACCATTTTGTTTAATAATGTATATATAGAACAACCATTAAAACTGGGTATAAATGGGAGTGTATATGAAAAGTATAAGATAAGTAATTGACATACTGTTATTCACTGATAGTAGGAAAAGGGTTATACTTTCAATTAAATGCTGAATGGGAGAGAGTGCTGAGAAAATAGGAGGTAACTAGGCAATTTCAGTGTTGGCCATATTAGAAAGTCAATTAAGGAGAGCCAAAAATAGACTAGAGATATAATAAAAGGATATTAATATATAGTTAACAATTAAAAATAAAGCATTCTTAAATACCAAAAATATACTGAGATATTTTGTATAAAATCCATATAATAAAATATATTATTGGAGCTAAACATCTCAAACATATATGCATGTTACTATTGAGTGATCACTGGAATACATAATTTTAAATTAAAAAATAAGGTAGATAAAAATGTGTATATGCCACTGCAGTGTATTTAGCACAAGATTTGTATTTGTGAATGTGCGTAGGGCAGATAGATAATGAGTAGATATGCATATATGCATCTACTGATCAGTCTATAAATCTATCATATATCTATACACTTATGTTAAAAATAATAGAAGAATAAAGAGAATAATGTCACCATGATGTCAAAATAGAAGATAACCCTCTCAATATCTCCCCACAACAAGAATATTGCATGCATTCACAGTCAAAAGTGTCTCTATGGGAGACTCAGAATTTGAATAGATGCTTGTGAAACCCTGGTAGAGCCCAAGACCTAGGAGCATCTTTTTGAGAGTGAAGACTGACAACCAATTGGCTGATCTACCTCAACAAGCTTGCCTCTGGGTTTAAGGTTGGAAATAGTCTAGTTTCCCAAGAAACTTGGTCACAGCCCAATTGGGCCTTGAGCCTGCAAACAAAACTATCTGCTAAGGAGTCCAGAAGGAATTGCACATAGTAGTGCCTTGGCAGAAATATTCACCTGCCTGCTGACAATAATCCAGCAGAGAACCTGAAAGTTGCTTTGAGGCACTGTCCAGCTTTCCTCAGCTTAGATCCCCGGTCAGAGCAGCATACATATGAATCAATAGGGAGACTCACCAGTATCTCACAGCCTGGGAATCTGAGCCTGTCTAACAGGATTGATGATCTCTGTCCCACAACAGATCCCAAAGGGGCTCAGTCTTAGCTACAGCTCCTCCCACTGCAGTAATGTCCACCCCTGAGTGGAGACCAGACTCTTCAACCTCTGTTCACACAGTAGATGGCAATACTTGGTTCCTTTGGGATTCATGTCTAAACTCCAGCCTCTCCTGCTGCAGTTGGAAATTATCCTATCTATGTGAAGAACGACTAGGAAATGTGCATCCATCTGAGCTAATATGAGAGGCACACCAGCCTCCATCATAAATCATATCCTAAGAAAGCCCAGTCTCAGCTCTGGCCCCACCTGTTTTAATCAAAGAACTACCACACTTTTATAGGGATCTGTTGTGTGACACATGCCACTCTAAGCCAATGATGCAGGCCCATCAGCCCCCCTCCCACAGCAGATGCTGAAGGGGCCCAATCTCAATTCCAGCTCTTCTCCTTGCAATCGTGGACCCATCACACCTGTGCAGAGACCTTCTAAGATGTATACTTATCTGGGCCACGGGAACGGTCTTCTGGACTCAAGCCCCTGGCCAGCATTTCCACACAACCCCAGGATCCTCACTGGATCTTTCCCACATCCATCAGCACTGGGAAGCCACATAAACTTGGAGCCCTAACAAGATTCATGGCAAGTCTGGGCTTAAAGCCTCTTCTAGTTCTGAGATGGCTGAGGTGGTCACAGACTCAGGACACAGAAAGCCAGTTGGCTTAGAATCCCTGGAAGGTCCTCTGAAGAAGGACAGGCACAAACAAAGCCAGACTGAAAAGAAAATCGAATTCCTCAATAAGTAGACATCATCAAACTTCCATAGCATTGACATTGAAAGAAATGTGACCTCATCAAAGGGATACAATAAGGTCTTATGATAAAGTGGTGGAGATGTGTATTTTAAACAAAGAATTCAAAGTAGCTATTACAAGGAAGCTCAACAAACTTCAAGAAAACACAGAGAACTGGCCGGGCGCGGTGGCTCACGCTTGTAATCCCAGCACTTTGGGAGGCCGAGGCGGGCGGATCACGAGGTCAGGAGATCGAGACCATGGTGAAACCCCATCTCTACTAAAAAAAATACAAAAAATCAGCCGGGCGTGGTGGCGGACGCCTATAGTCCCAGCTACTTGGCGAGGCTGAGGCAGGAGAATGGCGTGAACCCAGGAGGCGGAGCTTGCAGTGAGCCGAGATCGCGCCACTGCACTCCAGCCTGGGTGACAGAGCAAGACTTCGTCTCATTTAAAAAAAAAAAAAAAAAAAGAAAACACAGAGAATTAATTCAGACATGCACATGAAAAAACACAAAGAACAAAATAATTTAAAAAATCAAACAGAAATTTTGAAGGCGAAAAATATAATGAAATAAAAAATGCAGTAGAAAAGATGAACATCAGGACTGATCAAACAGAATAAAGAATCAGTGAGCCTGAAGAAAATCTTAGAAAATAAAAATCAGAGGAGAAATAAAAACAATGAAAAGGAATGAACAAAGTTTACAGGATCTATAGGATGACATAAAAAGAGCAAATAGTTGAGTTGTTAAGGAGGAAAGTGAGAAAGACAAACAGGTAAAAAGTCTTTCAAAATAAATAATAACATAAAACTGTCCAAACCTGGAGGAGGACATACATATCCAGGTATAGAAAGGTCAAAAGTCACCAAATATTTTCAACCCAAATAAAAATACTTTGAAACATATCATAATCAAACTTTCAAAAGTCAAAGATAAAGAAAGTATGCTGACAGCAGAGAGAGAAAATAAGAAAATAACATATAAGGGAGATCCAATATGACTGGCAGCAGACTTCTCAGCAGAAATCCTACATACCAGGAAGTGGTGGAACAAAATATAGAGAGTGCAGAAGGAAAAAAAAAAAACAAATTGACAAACAAGAATACCGTACCCAGCACAGTTGTCCTACAGAAATAAAGGAGATAAAAAGACTCCCAGACAAACAGAAGCTGAAGGACTTGATGACTATAAGACCTGTCCTACAAGAAATGATAAAGGGAATGATTTCAACTGAAAAAAGATGCTAATGTGATTGTTTACTTATATCATAACCATGATGTTTAAACCACATATATCTTTAGTAAGAAGACTAAAAAATAAAACTATGAAAATATTAATAACTACAATGATTTGTTAAGAGATGTAAATTCTTACATTAAAAATTCAGAATTTCAGGGGAGAAGGAAATTAATGTGTAAAGTATTTTTGGTTTGTTTATTTTCTTGATTGGTAATCAGAGTAAATTTTCATCAGTTTAAAAAATATCCTGTAACTATAGGATATTTTGTTTCAGTCTCATGGTAACCACAAAACAAAACCTATAATACATATACCCAAAATAAATAGCAGTGGATTAAAACATCCTTCTAGAAAATTACATAACCACAAAAGAAGACAGTTCAAAAGGAAGAGAAAATAAAACAACTTAAACAATTAGAAAATAAGTAGAACAATAACATGAGTAAGTCCTTAGTTACTAATAATAAGATTGTAAATGGACAAAATTTTCCAATTAAAAGTCATAGAGAGGAATGGATTAAAAAACAAGACCCAACTATATGCTGCCTATAAGAAATTACCACTATAAAGACACACATAGATTGAAAATGAACAGATGGAAAAAGATTCCATACAAATGAAAACCAAAAAAGAGCAGAAGTAGCTATACTTACATCAGATAAAAATAGACTTTAAGTCAAAGCTGTAAAAAGAGACAAAGAAGATTATTATATAATGATAAAGTGGTCAATTTAGCAAGAAGATATAAGGATTATAAATCTATCTATCTATCTATCTATCTATCTATCTATCTATCTATCTATCTATCTATGGATAGATATATATACACACCCAATGGCAAAGCAATCAAATACATAAAGCCAATATTAATATATCTAAAAGAGAGATAGACTGCAACATAATAATAGGAAGAGACCTCAAAACACCACTTTCAGCAATGGGAATATCATGCAGGCAGAATATCAACAAAGAAACATCAAAGTTAAGCTATATGCTTGAACAAATGGGCCTAACAGACATTGAAATAAAGGTTTCATTCAACTTCTAAAGAATATGCAATTCTTTCTCATCAGCACAAAGAACATTCTCCAGGATAGACCCCTATGTTAGGCCTAAAAACAAGTCTCAACAAAGCCAAAAATGTTGAAATTGTATCAAGAATATTTTCTGACCACAATAAAATAAAATGCAAAATCAATAAGGAGTTTTGAAATCTGTGCACATCGAAATTAAACTTGCTCCTAAATGACCAGTCAATAAAGAAGTTATAGAGAAATTTCAAAAATGTCTTAAAATCAATATAAATGGGAACACAACCTATCAGAACCTATGGGAAACTGCAAAAGCTATACTAAGATGAAAGTTTATATATCAATAAATACCTACATCAAAAAATAGACTCCAAATAAACAGTCTGATGCCACTCAAGTAACAATAAAAGCAAGAACAAATTGATTCTAAAATTATTAGAAGAAAATAAATAATGTTGGAAAAGAAATAAACTAAATGATACTTAATAAATCAGCAAAATAGGAATTTGGTTTTTTAAAAATATAAACAAAATGACAAACCTTTAGCCAGACTAGGAAAAAAGAGAGGACCCAAATAAAGAAAATGGAAGACCAAAACAAAATTAAAAAATGAAACATTACAACTGATACCACAGTAATGCAAAAAAAAAAAAAAAAAAAAAAAAATCATTAGGGAATAATGTAAAAAACCGTAAGCCAAAAAAATTGAAAATCTAGAAGACATTCATAAATTCCTGGACACATAAACCAACTAAGATTGAAACATGAAGAAGTAGAAAACCTAAACAGGCCAATGATGAGCAGTAAGAAGAAAGCAGTAATTTTAAAATATCCCATTAAAGAAAAGCAAAGGCCTAATGGATTAACTGCTGAATTCTACCAAGTATTCAAAGAAGAACACTAATTCCACTCTATTTCAAAAAAACTGAAGAGGAGAAAACATTTTCTAACTAATTCTATGAGACCAGCGTTACCCTGATACCAACACCAGACAAAAATAGCACAAAAAAAGAAAACTACAGACCAATAACTCTGATAAATATGAACATAAAAATCCTCAACAAAATACTAGCAAGCCAAATCCAGCAACATATTAAGAATATTATTCACCATGATCAATTGGGATGCTTAGCAGGGATGCCAGGATGGTTCAACATATACAAATTACTAAATGTGATACATCACACCAACAGAATCAAGAGCAAAATTGTATAATTATATTAATAGATGCTGAAAATGCATTTAATAAAATTAAACACCCCTTCATGAGAGAAACTCTCAATAAACTAGAAATAGAAGAAACTTTACTCAAAATAATAAAGGCTATATATGACAAGTCCACAGCTAACATCATAGTGAATGAAGAAAAAAAAAACAAACCTGAAGCCTTACCACTAAGATCTCAAGCAAGATAAGCATGCTCACTTGTACTACTTTTATTTGACACAGTAATGGAAGTTGCAGCCAGGGCAATTACTCAAAAGAGAGAGAGAAAAAAAAGACCAAATTAGAAAGAAGGAATTCAAATTATCCTAGTTTTCAGATGATATAATATTCTATTTAGAAAACCCCAGTCTCCACCAAAAAACTCTTTAAACTCATAAACTAATTCACTAAAGTTGCAGGATACAAAAGAAACATACAAAAATCAGTAGTGTTTCTACATGTTTACAGCAATTACTCCAAAAAAGGAATCAAAAAAGAAGCAATTCCATTTACTATGGCTATAAAAAATAAAATACCCAAGTATATATCTAACCAAAGAAATGAGAGATCCTTATAGGAAAAATGGTAAAACCCTCAAGAAAGAAATTGAAGAAGACACAAAAAATGAAAAAATGTCCCACACTCATGGATTGGAAGAATACTGTTAAAATATTTATACTGCACAAACTGATCTACAGATTAAATGTAATCTATTAAAATATCAGTGACATTCTTCAAAAAAATTTTAAAATCCTAAAATTCATATAGAACCAAAAAAGACCCTTAATAGCTGAAGCAATCCTTATCAAAAAGAATACATCTGGAGATGTCACACTAACTGGATTTAAACTGTACTATGAAACTGTAGTAACTAAAACAGGATGGCACTGGCATTAAAACAGACATATAGACCAATTGAATAGAATATAGAACCCAGAAATAAATCCACACACATACAGCCAATTGGTTTTCAACACAGGCACCAAGAACATATAATGGGAAATGAAGTCCCCTTAGGAAGTGATAGAGAAAAAAAAAACTAGATATCCATATACAGAAGAATAAAACTAGATCTTCATCTTTCACCATAAAAAAATTAAACTCAAAATGAATTAAGCACTTACACATAAGATCCTAAAACTATTACATGATTAAAAGAAAACACTGGAAAAATGCTCCAGGACATTGGTCAGGGCAAATATTTTATGACTAAGACCTCAAAAGCCCAGGCAACAAAAGCAAAAATAGACAAAGGGGATTATATCAAGCTAAAAAGCTTCTGCACAGCAAAGAAAACAATTAACAAAGTGAAGAGACAACCTACAGAATGGGAAAATTATTTGCAGACTATCCATCTGACAGGAGATTAATAATATATTAATATATTATATGAGGATGTCAAATAACTCAATAGCAAAAAACCCCAAATAATTTGATAAGAAAATGGGCAAAAGACCTGAATACATATTTATCAAATGAAGACATATGAATAGACAACAAGTATATGAACAAATGCTCAACATTAGTAATCATCAGGGAATTGCAAATTAAAACCACAATAAGATATTATCTTACCCAGATAGAATGGCTATTATCAAAAAGACAAAACTAATACATGCTGGAGAGTATGCAAAGAAAGAGGAACATTTGTACCTTGTTGGTTGAAATGTAAAACAATACAGCCATTAAGGAAAACAGTATGTCGATTTCTCAAAAGAAACTACAAATACAATTACCATATAATTCAACAATTCCACTGTTGGATATATAGCCCAAAGAAAGGAGATTACTATTTTGAAGGCATATCTGCACTCCCATGTTTATTGCAGCCCCATTAACAATAGCCAAACATGGAAGCAACCTAAGCATCCATTAACAGATGGATGGATAAAGGAAGTGTGGTATATATACATAATGGAATATTATTCAGCTGTAAAAAATAGTCATTTCCATCAAAATAGATAGAACTGGAGTTTATTATGTAAAGTGAAGTAATCCAGACACAGAAAGACAGATATTACATGTTCTCACTCATATGTGGGAGCTAAAATAGTGGTTCTCATGGTGGTAGAGAGTAGAATGGTTGTTATCAGAGGCTGGAAATGGAAGCAGAAAGAAAGAATACAGAGAAGTTGGTTAATGGATGAAGAAATACAGTTACATAGAAGGAACAAGTTTTAGTACTCAATAGTACATTAGGGAAAATATAGTTAGCAATAATTCATTATGTATTCAAAAAACTAGAAGAATTGTAATTTTCCCAACACAAAGAAAAGATAAATATTTGAGGTGAGAAATGTCCCAGTTACACTGATTTGATTATTACACATCATATACATGTATCAAAATATCACATGTACCCCATATACATGTACAGTTGTATCGATAAAAAAATCCCCAAAATGTAAGAATAAAACATAAAATTAAGAAAAGTATTATCTGTAGAAGGAGAGAGAAAAAAGGGGAAGAGAGCATTGATAGAAGTTAGATTTTGCTGAACACGTTTTATAAACTTTGAGAGTATTTAAATATTTTGCCTTCCTTCAAATACAATTAAAAGTAAATAGGTTGACATATGCAGTATTGTCTGAGTTGTTGCAGTGTGTGTCCAGTGTGTGATGTTCCCCTCTCTATGTCCATGTGTTCTCCTTGTTCAGCTCCCACTTATGAGTTAGAACATGCAGTGTTTGGTTTTCTGTTCCTGTGTTAGTTTGCTGAGGATGATGATTTCCAGCTTCATCCATGTCCCTGCAAAGGACATGAACTCATCCTTTTTTATGGCTGCATAGTATTCCATGGTGTATATGTGCCACGTTTTCTTTATCCAGTCTATCACTGATGGACATTTGGGTTGGTTCCAAGTCTGCTATTGTAAATAGTGCTGCAATAAACATACACGTGCATGTGTCTTCATAGTAGAATGATTTATAATCCGTTGGGTCAAATGGAATTTCTGGTTCTAGATCCTTGAGGAATTGCCACACTGTCTTCCACAATGGTTGAACTAATTTACACTCCCATCAACAGCATAAAAGTGTTCCTATTTCTCCACATCCTCACCAGCATCTGTGGTTTCCAGACATTTTAATGATTGCCATTCTAACTGGCATGAGATAGTATCTAATTGCAGTTTTGATTTGCATTTCTCTAATGACCAGTGATGATGAGCTTTTTTTCATATGTTTGTTGGCCACATAAATGTCCTCTTTTTATTGTTGAAGATGAGGAGATCATAGGTGTATGGCCTTATTTCTGGGCTCTCGATTCTGTTCCATTGGTCTATGTGCCTGTTTTTGTACCAGTACCATGCTGTTTTGATTACTGTAGGCCTGTATGGTAGTTTGAAGTTTGGTAACATGATGCCTCCAGCTTTGTTCTTTATGCATAGAATTGCCTTGGCTATTCAGGGCCTTTTTTGTTTCCGTATGAATTTCAAAATAGTTTTTTCTACTTCTGTGAAGAATGTGGTCAGTAGTTTAATAGGAATAGCATTGAATCTCTAAACTGCTTTGGGCAATATAGCCATTTAATGATGTTCATTCTTTCTATCCATGAGCATTGGATGTTGTTCCATTTTTTGTGTGTCTTCTATGATTTTTTTGAGCAGTGTTTTGTAATTCTCATTGTAGATATCATTCACCTCCCCAGTAAGCTGTATTCCCAGCTATTTTATTCTTTTTGTGGCAATTATGAATGGGATTACCTTTTTGATTTGGCACTCAGATTGGCTGTTGGTGTATAGGAATGCTAGTGATCTTTGTAAATTGATTTTGTATCCTGAAACTGCTGAATTGTTTTTTATTAGTGGAAGGAGCTTTTGGGCCAAAAGTTTGTGGTTTTCCAGACACAGAATTATATCATCTGCAAATAGAAATCGTTTGACTTCCTGTCTTCCTATTTGAATGCCTTTATTTCTTTCTCTTGCCGGATTGCTCTGGCTAGGACTTTCACTTCTGTGTTGAATAGAAGTGGTAAAAGAGGGCATCCTTGTCTTGTGCCAGTTTTTATGGGTAATGCTTTCAGCTTTTGCCCATTCAGTATAATATTGGCTGTGGGTGAGGTATTTTCCTTCAACACCTAGTTTATTTGGGATTTTTAACCTGAAGTGTTGTTGAATTTTATTGAAAGCCTTTTATTTATTTATAGAGATAATCATGTGGTTTTTGTCTTTAGTTCTGTTTATGTGGTGAATTACATTAAATGATTTGTGTGTGTTGAACCAACCTTGCATTCTGGTGATGAAGCCTGCTTGATCATGGTGGATTAGCTTTTTGTTGTGCTGCTGAATTCAGTTTGCAAGTATTTTGTTGAGAATTTTTGATCAATGTTCATCAAGGATATTAGCCTGAAGTTTTCTTTTGTGTCATGTCTCTTTTGGGTTTCAATATCAAGATGATAGTGGCCTTAAAAAATGAGTTGCAGAGGAGTCCCTCCCCCTCAACATTTTGGAATAGTTTCTGTAGGGATGTTACCAGCTCTTCTTTTTACATGTTTTAGAATTCAGCTGTGAATCCTTGAGGTTCTAAGTTTTTGTTGTTATTGTTGTTAGTAGGCTATTTATGACTGATTGAATTTCATAGTTTGTTATTGGTCTTGATTGTACAGCCTTATTTCTGGGCTCTCGTTTCTGTTCCATTGGTCTATGTGCCTGTTTTTGTACCAGTACCATGCTGCTTTGGTTACTGTAGGCCTGTATGGTAGTTTGAAGTTTGGTAACATGATGCCTCCAGCTTTGTTCTTTATGCATAGAATTGCCTTGGCTGTTCAGGGTCTTTTTTGTTTCCGTATGAATTGATTCAGGAAATCAATTCCTTCCTGGCTCAGTCTTGGGAGGGTGTATGTGTCCATAAATTTATTCATCTCTTCTAGGTTTTCTAGTTTGTGTGCATAGAGGCGTTAGTAGTAGTTTCTAGTGTTTGTTTTTATTTCTGTGGGGTCAGTGGTAACATTTTCTTGATCATTTCTAATAGTGTTTAGTTGGATATGCTCTCTTTTCTTAGTCTGGCTACAGGTCTATCTATTATTAAATTTTTTTCAAAAAAAAAAAAACAACTCCTGGATTTATTGATCTTTCCAGTAGTTTTTCATATCTTGATTTCCTTCAGTTCAGCTCTGATTTTGGTTATTTCTTGTCTTCTAGTAGCTTTGGGGTTGATTTGTTCTTGCTTCTCTAATTCTTTTACTTGTAATGTTTGGTTGTTAATTTTAGATTTTTCTAACTTTTTGATGTGGGCATTTAGTGCTATGAATTTTTCTATTAAGAATGTCTTGCTGTGTCTCAGAGATTCTTGTATGTTGTATCTTTGTTCTCATTAGTTTCAAAGAACTTCTTGATTTCTGCCTTAATTTCATTATTAACAAAAGTCATTCAGGAGCTCGTTGTATAATTTTCATCCAATTGCATGGTTTTGAGCAATTTCTTATTCTTGACTTTTATTTTTATTGTGCTGTCATCTGACAGTATATGTGATATGATTTTGTTTCTTTTGAATTTGTAGAGGATTGTTTTATGTTCAATTATGTGGTTGATTTTAGAATATGTGCCATGTGATGATGAGACAACTGCATATTCTGTTGCCTTTGGATGAGGAATACCGTAGAGGTCCATCCGATTCATTTGGTCCACTATTGAGTTAAGGTCCTGAATATCCTTGTGAATTTTCTGCCTCAATAATCTAATACTGTCACCCACACTATTATTGTGTGGGAGTCCATGTGGTCTCTAAGAACCTGCTTTATGAATCTGGGTACTCCTGTGCTGGGTGCAGAGATATTAAGAATAGTTAGGTCTTCTTGTTGAATTGAACCCTTTAACATTATGTAATGCCCTTCTTTGTCTTTTTTGACCTTTGTTGGTTTGAAATGTTTTTTCTGAAACTGGGATTGCAACCTCTGCTTTTTTATGTTTTCCATTTGCTTGGTAGATTTTCCTCCATCTGTGTATTTTGAGTCATTGAGTGACGTTACATGTGAGATAGGTCTCTGAAAGACAGCATACCATTGGATCTTGCTTTTTATATCCAGCTTGTCACTCTGAGCCAGGGGAACCTCCCCCATCCAGGGAGGCTGTGACTGAATGTGTGACACTAGAAACCCATACTTCTCCCATGGATCTTTACAATCCTCAGGTCAGAAGATCTCCTCATAAACCCACTCCATCAAGGCCTTCAGTCTGACAGACAGAGCTTCGTGGAGTCTTGGGTGTGTCTTTGAGGGTGCTACCAGAAGAGATTAACATTTGAGTCAGTGGACAGGGAAAGGCAGGCCCACCCTCAATCTGGGTGGGCACCTTCAAATTGGCTGCCAGCATGGCTAGAAAAAGCAGCCAGACTTCTGAGTCTTCCAGTCTTCATCTTTCTCCTGTTCTGGATGCCTCCTGCCCTCGAACATCAGACTCCAAGTTCTTCAGCTTTTGGACTTTTGAACTTACACCAGTGGTTTGCCAGGGGCTCTTGGGCGTTTGGCTACAGACTGAAGGCTGCACTGTTGACTTGCCTACTTTTGAGGTTTTTGGACTCAGATTGAGCCATTATTGGTTTTCTTGCTCCTCAACTTGCAGATGGCCTATTGTGGGACTTCACCTTGTGATCATGTGGGTCAATCCTCCTTAATATCCTATTAGTTCTGTTCCTCTAGAGAACCCTGACTTAACACAGGGAGTCTGACTTCACATTCTCCCAGAGTGCAGGAGATTTTCTACTGGTTTCTGATTTCTTCCAAGGGAATTTGTCTCTGAATTGTTGCTGAATTGATGTGTATGTGAAAGAAATAAGAATCCAAGGCCTTCTACTCTGCCATCTTGCTGGCATCACCAACAATTTTAAAATTAGCTATTAAAATGCAAATATTCCCATAGAATTTCTACAACATACTCAAATATCTCATGCCCTGTATGAAATTCAACCTATGCAGAAGACTTTACTGTATATTGAGAAAACATTCCCAAATAACTCACCTACAATTTCTAACCTCTCAATTCTGACACACTTTGGTGTTATTAAAATGAATAAATGCCAATAGTATATTGTGTATACTATTATATTATTTGTATATAATAGTATAACAATAACAATAGGAGTTATTGAATACTCACTATGTGCTAATCATTATGCTTCACATGCATTATATTATCTGTCACTGTAACCACTCTATGAGTTTGGTACTATTATACATTTTAAAGATCGGCATCGAGAAATGAAATCATGGAAGTAAATTTGTCAAAGTCACAAAGCTAATTTTGGGAGACAAAAGTCTTAAGACTGTTTTATTTTTTAAAAAACTATGCTTTTAAATACTATTATTTAGCTTGCCTTTCAACAACTAATATGTTTTTATCATTGACTTCTTTTTTCTTATATAATTTTTCTTTTCAGTTAGCACAGTTGCATTCTGGAAATTTTTATGTAAAGCCTCTACTACTTTCTATATGAGAAGTGAAATCAACAGAATAACTACAAAAGAAAGATTTCTTAAAAAATGTTTTTGTATATACAGTTTAAATTAGGTAAAACATGACTGCTTCCTTTGAAGTGGTCATTTCTACTATCATTTGTTCTGATTCTACGATGTGCAGAAAAGAAATGAACTTCCCTGGAATTATCACAGTTGACAAACTGTAACAGTCATTAGATATTTTCATTCCATTTATTTTGTGAAGGACTAGTCACAAACTGAGCTGACCAAAAAATGAATTAGATAACTACAGCCTTTAGCATTTGTAGATGATCATGTTAAACTGGCTTCATATTAGAAGTAGTCATTTATGACTCAATGACTTTGAGTACTTGCTTGTGACCCATATTAGCTGGCTCATCATTTTCAGGGTAGTGCTAAAGGCCAAGCAGTATCCCTGCAAAATTATCTCCATGTATTTCAAAAGTCTATAGAAGATGTGTCTCATATATTTATGAACATGTTCCATAACTAATCATGTAGTATTCATCTATTAAAAGTAAGATTAATGGCAAAACCTCATGAAGCAAGCACCTATGAATGTATGATGTGTATAATGTATATAAAGTTAATTTTTAGTATCTACTAAGAAACAAAAAATAAATGGTTAATAATAGAAATACATTTTTATATAGAAAGATACAGTTGTATAAGGAGAGCTATTATTCCAGAATTAAACTATGAATTCAGTGCCTAGCATATAGCACTCAAAAATTCATTATTGTTTTTATCACCGTCATTATTATCATCATCATCCGAAATTGTACAGTGCCTCTTAATTAGGTTTCTTCTAACTAAAATAAAAAATAATTAGTTCTCACTGAGATTACACCAATAACAGCATAAAAGAGTTTTAGGGGTACTGCCACAGTTCTGTTTTGTGTATTTTAGACACATCTTGTTGATTCTCACAAAGACTGTAGTAAATGGATTTTGGTGGGTTAACTTTCAGAAATCATTCCTGTTTTTTCTGGATTCTGCATTTTTATGAAACAACTCAATGCCTCTATATGGTTATATACATATATATATATAATTCATATGTGTATGTATGTCTTTATATTTAGATATTCTTATATAATACTATTATATATTTCAAATATATTAACATAGTAAGAAAATTTTTATTGAGACATTTTAGAAACACTTGCTGATGCCCATTGGCAGTCCTAAAAATACAGCCGACTTTTGATCATGGGGCTTTCTATGCCTCTTTAAAGTAATTCTTTAAAATAGAACTATTAATGATAAGAGGGCTTAATCATGAGGCGGCTATTATGAAGCTTAACTATCTCTGTGTACTCAGGAAATTGAGTAAATCAAAGGGTTACAAAACTCCAGTTTTTTTATCTTTTTCATGGCCTGTGTGTCTCTAGACTCTCCTGCCACTCGTATGAAATTTTAATCTCCAGGGGTTAGAGAATCTCCACTAATATAAACAATGACATTTTTATAATTTAGATGATAAAAATAACCCCATGTACAAAAAACAAGCCTTCTGGAAGTTGTTATATGTTACTTAAAGAAACTGTCTTTTAAAGTTGTACTTATCTGGCTTGATGGAGAGAGAAGTTCAGAAAGAAAATTCAAGTACTAACTGTAAAACTGTATTTAAAATATATAGTGTTCGATCTATTGGCAATCTAAGAATATTTGATACTTTAAGACTTAATATGCTGTAAATTTTGTAATTCAGTTTTTGGTTTGGGGAATCAAATAATTACTTTTGATAAGTTGGATATAGAGATAAATGTATATAAGGACAAAAAGATGGAATTATAACTACAGCAAGAATTTCAAAGAAATTATAATTTTGTAGTGATACGTCACTTTATTGTGGCTGTTTCTCATAGCTAAGACTATTAAATAATGAATTTTTAATTAGCAGAGCCATATATGTGTATATATGTGTGTATATATGTGTATATATACGTGTATATATGTGTATATATGTATATATGTGTATATGTATATATGTATATATGTGTATATGTGTGCATATGTGTGTGTGTGTGTATATAAAATGTTTAGTGAGTGAGGTTACTCAAAGCCGTCTCCATAGGAATATTTACTATTATTTTCGTTATGCTGCTAGAAGTCAAGTCTTTCTTGGAATTTTTTCTTAATAATTCCTTTTTGAATTTACCACATTATTTTTCACATAGCATTAACGATACCAAGCCTTCATAATATAATGTTTGAGTTAGTTTTTGTAAGTGTCCAAAGACCAATTGGTTTCTAGGTTTTGCTAAACTATGGTAGTTAAGGTGACTAGAATAATTTTGATTGAAATAGGAAAAAGCTAGGTGCCTTCAAACAAAATGGAGTAAAATGTTTGTGGTTTGGTAGCACAGTATGAGTATGTTTAGTTTCCATGCTTTAAAGGATTTTTGGACTCTTTTGGATGCATAGGTTCAGAGAAACTTAATAGTAGAATAAACTTATACTCAAATAATCTTCTGAATTATTCGTTTTTACCTACTTTGTGGAAGTCTCTGTAAGAATTTTTAAATGGACAATGTAAAAACCTTAGCCATTAGTTAGCTATTATTATGATATGCAAAATGGAGTACAGTTTGCTCTTTGAGTGGAAAAAAAAGCTATCAAGTCAGCACACACAAAAATCTTCAAAGTGGATAATTGTTGAAAAAACGGAGTTTATTCATCAGGTTTCATCAAATTATATAATAAATAGGGAAGAAGGCCTTTTCTTCTATATATGGACTACACATCACATGCAACAAAAACTAGGTGGCCTAATGGTAGACTGAAGAAATCAGTAAATCATCTCTTCCATGAAGATAATAAAAAACACCGAAAAAATTGACAAGGTCAACTTTTTTATAGTTTTGAAAGTTAACCGAAGACTTACAACAATGTGATAAATACTTATCCAAGTATTCAAGAAAATCAAAGAAATTCTGCTGTGCCTTGGTAAAATTAAACTTGACATACTCACTTTCTTCTTTCTAAGTTCTGTAGTAGCTTAGAAAATCAGCAGTATAACAACTACCAGAGGAGAAAGACCAAGTTTGGAACTCCACAGAACGTACCTTCTACAGATCATTGTTCCCATTTGACCTGTCTTGCAGCTCCCTAGAAAAACTCTATTAGCAGGGTATTTTTTTTTTTTTTTTACTGACTCAGGTAAACCTCACAGCTGCCTGAACCTGAAATAATAGTTAGGGTAATCAAGAGTCAGGCCAAAAACTTAAAAAAGAAAGATCTAGAGAGCTTTTTAACATCCCTGACATATGCAAGGAATCCTGACGTTTATGTGCATGTCTTGGTCTGCATGATTTTAAATTCTCACCAGCAATGTATGAGGGTATAATTTCTCCACATTATCACCAACACTTGTATTTTTTGTTTTAAAAATATATCCATCTTAGTAAGAGTAAAGTGTTACCAATTTGGGTTTGAATTTTATTTCCCTAATGATTAATGATGTTGAGCATCTCTTCATGTGCTTGCTGGCTTTTCTTATCTTCTTTGTAGAAATGTCTATTCAGATCCTCTGCTAATGTTCAATTGGGGTGTTTGTCTTTTTACTATTGAGTTATAAGGTCCTTTATGTATTCTGTATAAGAGTCCCCTACAGGCTGGGCTTGATGGCTTATGCCTGTAATCCCAACATTCTGGGAGGCCAAAGAGGGTGGATCACTTGAGGTCAGGAGTTCGAGACCAGCCTGGCCAACAAGGTGAAACCCCATCTCTACTAAAAATATAAAAAAATTAGCCAGGCATGGTGGCACATGCTTGTAATCCCAGCTACTTGAGAGGCTAAGGAAGGAGAGTTGCTTGAACCCAGGAGGCGGAAGTTGCAGTGAGCCGAGATTGCGCTATTGCACTCCAGCCGGGGTGACACTAGCAAAACCTCATCTCGAAAAAAAAAAAAAAAAAAAGAGGCCCTTACAAATATATCACTGATGAACATTTCTTCCATTTTGTAGGTAATCTTTGTACATTCTTAAGCATATCATTTGTAGCACACAATTTTTAATTTCATGAAGTTCACTTTATCTACATATTTCTATAAATGTGTCAATTTAATCTCAGTTATTTAATTAGCTAGTGCCATGTAGTAAATGTTTGTGTTCCCCAAAAATTCATATGTTAAAACCCTAATCCCAGTGTAATGGTATTTGGAAGTGGGTCCTTTAGGAGACAATTAGGTCTTCAGGGTGCAGCCTTCATCAATGGTATGTGCCCTTATATAAAAAGGTATGAGAGATAGCTAGCTTTTTCCCCATCTTGTGAAGATACAAGAAAAAGTCACTTGTCTGCAGCCTGAAAGAGCATCCCCCCCAAAACATGACCATGCTGGCCCCCTGATCTCAAACAACCAACATCCAGAACTGTTAAAAATAAATCCCCGTTATTTATAACCTACTCCATTTATGATATTTTGTATATCAATCCAAACTGTCTTAGACAGTTGGCATATTCGTAGCTTTTTCTGCTGACTTTTGTTTTAACGAAGGCTGGGAGAGAACAACCCTAAGAATGAGACATCATTTCAGAGACACTAAAGTGGCTATGACAAAAAGACAGAAAATACTGTATTGGCAAAAATATTGGCAACAAATATTGTAAAAAAACAAAAATAAGTGGCAAAAAATTTGTAGAAATGTAAACACTTCCACATTACTGGTGGGAATATCATATAGTGTAGCCACTTTGGAAATAAACTGGCAGTTACGCAAAAGATTCAAAATGAAGTTACCATATGGCACAGCAATTCCACTCCTAGGTATCTACTGAAAAGAATTGAAAACACATAACCATACAAATATTTGTACACAAATGTTTATAGAATCAGCAAATTTATAAGAGCTAAAAAGTGGAAGTAACCCAAATGTCCAACAACTGACGAATGCATAAATAAAATAAGCTATGCATACAATTGAACTATTTACAAAAGTCCTGCTTAAGCACTATTTTCTCAACAAATTATTTTCTAATATTCTTAGAACACGTTAGTTTCTCCTCCTCCACTAGCAACTTGAGAGCAAAGCCTATGTATATTGCTTATCTACCTTAGTCCTAGGTACATAGCAAGTACTTCATAAATGTTAATTGTTACATTTTTGGGGTGTTATTAACAGTTGAGAAAATATAAAGCATTGTTTGCAAGCTCTTCAAGAAGAAACTGTTCATTATTTTCCTAACTGGTACTGAAGGCTAACTTTCTTACTCATAAAAAGCTCTTCTACTTAATATCTTATCATTCTTTGCTTTTCAGCATATAAATGTAGAAGTTAAAACTACTTTTGTTGTGTTTCTAATCCATGAAAGAAACAAGCTGTTTTACCTAAAGTAAAATATTGAAAAGTTGTTTTCATATACTGGCAAATGTATTGTACCTAGATTTTATGCACATATATTTCTAAGCTTTTACAGAAAGTCTTACTATGACTCTGATTTGATAATAAAATATAAGTGAAATATGGTGAAATGCATTATTCTAAAGAAGTTAGGAAACTAGGCCCTGAATTAGTGTTGGGAAATAAAGTGCATTTGTTTTCATTCCCTAAAGGATTTCCCTCTTTTTTCCTTAACATTATTCAAAACGTTTGCATGGGTATTTGTGCGGAGTAAAATGTTTAAACAAACTTTTTATAACATAAATCTTTTGTTTCTATTTTAACAATGCCGGAACCTTTTAAGTAATTTAGTTTAATAATCTCTCTCTATTTTCCCTTGCTATAGAAAAAAAAAATAGTGTATAAACACAAGCTAACGTCATAGTAATTTAATCTAAGCATCAATAGCTTCCCATTAAGTTTTACAACACAGGGTGCCACTTTATAGAATAAAAGCTACACTGACTCAAGGCAGCTCCTAGGAAGCCAGGCTTAAAATTAAAGTCACATACATTTCTGGCAGTGTGGAAGACTGTGTCCATGCCCAAAGCTATGCTGTCTTAGGAGTGATGAGAAAAAGTACAAGATACTTTTTCCTGGTTTAATGGGAGGTAATAACATAAACTCCCTGACAGTGACAGTAGCAACAAAAACAAATATGCTTGTGATGGTAGAAAAAAAAAATATCTAACTGGCCAAGAGTGCTTAATGCAAACTTTGACTTTAATTGACCTACGCCAGCCCAGGGACAACCCCTAGGAAACTAGGCTAAAATTCAAAAATAAGGGAGGAAAATCTGAGCACAGACAGCAGACTGCACACTGTAAAGAAAATAGGCTTCACAGAATTAACTCAGCCATCACTAAATAAACAAATAAATCACCAAGCACAAAAAACAACAATATTACCTTCCCGGGTGGAAAGAGTTAAGTATTCAGAGTTTCTACAATGTATTACCTAAGAGGTCCTCTTTTCAATAAACAGGTATGAGAGATTAAAGGAAAGAGGAGAATGTGATCTATGCACACAAAAAGAGCAGACAACAGAAACTGCTTTTGAGGGGTATAAATGTTTGGTTTAGAAAACTGATTTCACAGCAGCTACTATAAATACGCTCCCAGAACTAAAGGAAAGCAAATCAAAGCAAAAGAGGGTATGATGACTGTCTCATCACACAAAAGATACCAAATATGAGATACAAATTATAAGAACAAAATGGAAATTCTGAAATTGAGAAGTACGATAACCAATAGAAAAAATTCACTAGGAAAGTTCAGTAGCAGGTTTGAGCCAGCAGAAAAGAGGGTGAGTGAACTTAAAAACAGTACAATAGAAAATATGCAATCTGAAGAAAACAAAGAATAATGAACAGAGAAATGTAAAGTACCATTAAGTGAACGTACATATGTATAATAAGACTACTAGAAGGAGAAGAAAGGGGAAAAAAGGAAAAATAATATTTGAGGAAACAATTGTTGACAACTTCCTAAATTGATGAAAAACACTGTCTAGATATCCAAGAAGCTTGAGAACTCCAAGAAATATTTAATGGAGAAGATACCCAACTAGACACATAATAGTCAATCTCTGAAATAGCAAGGATAATCATGAAAGCAGCAAGAGGAAAACAACTTGTCATGCACAAGAAAACTTAATAAGATTAATGCTGACACCTCATCTGAAACCATGAAGGGTAGAAGGCAGTGAGATAATATATTCAAGTGTGAAAGAAAAACATTTTAAATCAATGTTTCCATACTCAGCAAAACTATTCTGGAAAAATGAAGGTAAAATAAATATGTTTCCAGATACAGAAAGAGAGAGAATGTGGTGCTGGTGCTAACAACATCTATTTACAATAAATACTAAAGAAAGTTCTTTAGGCTGAAAGCAAGTCACACCAGACAGTGATTAAAATCTTCATGAAAAAATAAAGAATGCCAGTAATGGTAATTATGTAGGTAAACTTAAATATGGTACAATTGCATATTTCTTATTATTTCATTTATTAATGGATTTTAAAAGTAATTACATGAAACAATAAATAAAGAATTGTATCAAACTGACTCCACCTATAAAGACACACATAGACTGAAAACAAAGGGATAGAAAAAATACTCTGCAAATATAAACAGAAAAAAAGCAGGGATAGCTATACTTAGATTTCAAGAGAAAAACTATAAAAAGAGACAAAGTTCTTATATAGTAATAACAGGATCAATTCAACAGGATGTTAAAATAATTGTAAAGATTTTTGGTATAACCTCAAAACCACAGGCAACCAAAGCAAAAATGAAAAAATAGGATCGCATGAAGCAAAAAAGGTTTTGCATAGTAATGAAAACAATCAACAAGGTAAAAAGATAACCTACAGACTAGGAGAAAATATTTGCAAACTACTCATCTGACAAGGGATTAATAAGCAGAATATATAAGGAGCTCAAAGAATAGGAAAAAAACTGATTTAAAAATGGGCAAAAGATCTGAATAGACATGTCTTAAAAGAAGACATACAAATGGCCAATGCGTATATGAAAAAATCCTCAAAATTATTAATCATCAGAGAAACGCAAATCAAAGTCAAAATGTGTATCATCTCACCTGAGTTAAAATGTTTTTTTTTTTTATCAAAAAGACAGGCAATAATGGATGCAAAAAAGGAGAAAGGGGAATCCTCATACATTGTTGGTGGCAATGAAAATTAGTACAGCTACTACGGAGAACAATATAGAAGCTCCTCAAAAAAACTAAAAATACAACTACTATGTGATTCAGCAATCCCACTACTGGATATATATCCAAAAGAAAGGAAATCAATATATTGAAGAGGTATCTGCACATCCATGTTTATTGCAATTTAACATTTTTTGTAGGTACTTTGTCTTTTGTGTCTGGTCATTGAAAATTTTTCTTTATTCCTGACAATTTGGAGTTTCACTGTAATGGGCTAAGGTATAAATTTATATTTTTTAATATACCTTAATATTTGTATGTTTTCAGTAAAAATGCTCATTTTTTAAATTCTAAAAATCTATGAATCATTAGCTCTTTTAAATTTGCTCCTGAAACTTCAGTTGCAAACATGGTTTTGTCACTCAACTTACTGTCTATATCACTGAACAATTTTTTCACGTATTTATTTCTCTATTCTGGATTCTAATTACACAAAGTCCCAAATTCTTTGCTACTTTTTCTATTAAGAAATAGAGACTAATGCTCTTCCCCTTGAATCTAGACCACATACTATCACATTGTGGGGCATCCAAGGTTAAGTAATGAGAATATTTATAACTCTCTAGATCTCTTGGGAGATTTTCTCTTGGGGAACCTGGCCACCAGGATGAAAGAGGTCCAAATGCATTGAGACTATTATGCTGTTAGGAATTTCAAATGAATCGTGTAAAGAGGTGATGGAGTGAGAGAGAGAGAGAGAGAAAAACCCAGACAGATCTATCATCCAGCCAGTCTAGCTCAGGCACCAGAACTGTGAGTGAAAAAAAAACATCAAAGTCACTCCAGAGCCAAAAGACATGAATTGAAAAAAAGGTAAGGACACTACCCAATGTCTAAAACTGAGGCGTGAGATATGTAGTCTTGGTGAAATTCTGCTAGCCATCTCCAGTCATCTGAACCACCTCAGCTTAGGCCACAGTCATTGTAGGGCAGAGATGAGCCATCTTGCTCTCTCGTTCCTGAGCACACAACCGATAAAATTGTAACAAATACAATATATTTTTTTAAACGCCACTCAGTTTTGACGTGATCTTTTATACAATGGGAAACCATAAACCTGCATAAAATATTAATATTCTGGTTTTATCTTTGACATGTGAAGAGACTGGAAGTTTTTACTACCATCTGTACAAGAAAAACCTGAACAAACTAAAAATCAATTACTACTCAGATCCATCCAAAACTGAAGTTGCAGGGCAAAGTGCCACCCCAATGTTTGGAGGGAGAAGTGAATCCAGAGTAACAACTGAGATATGGCTACCTGAAGCAGAAACTGCTGAAGTGATACACTGTCAGAAACACTTCAACTGTGATTTTGATGCATTTCTGGAGGCTGAGTGTGGACTCTCTTGAGAGTAAGAAACTCCTATGTTTCTAGGAAAACTATTGATTTCATGGGATTTACCTGCAATAACCCTAATAGTTGTTTCCTCTTCCTATTCCTCCTCCTCCTCCTTCTCCTCCTCTTCCTCCTCCTCCTCCTTCTCCTCCTCTTCCTCTTCCTTTCACTTGTGTCACTCGCGTCCGTGTGAAGAGACCACCAAACAGGCTTTGGGTGAGCAACATGGCTGTTTATTTCATCTGGGTGCAGGCAGGCTGAGTCCGAAAAGAGAGTCAGTGAAGGGAGATAGGGGTGGGGCCGTTTTATAAGATTTGGGTAGGTAAAGGAAAATTACAGTCAAAGGGGGGTTGTTCTCTGGCGGGCAAGGGTGGGGGTCACAAGGTCCTCAGTGAGGGAGCTTTTGATCCAGGAAGAACCAGGAGAAGGAATTTCACAAGGTAATATCATCCGCTAAGGCAGAAACAGGCCATGTTCACTTCTTTTGTGGTGGAATGTCATCAGCTAAGTCAGAAACCAGCCATCTGGATGTGTATGTGCAGGTCACAGGGGATATGATGGCTTAGCTTGGGCTCAGAGGCCTGACATTCCTGTCTTCTTATATTAATAAGAAAAATAAAATGAAATAGTGGTAAAGTGTTGGGGCAGCGAAAATTTTTTTGGGGTGATATGGAGAGAGAATGGGCGATGTTTCTCAGGGCTGCTTCGAGCGGGATTAGGGGCGGTGTGGGAACCTAGAGTGGGTGAGATTAAGCTGAAGGAAGATTTTGTGGTAAGGGGTGATATTGTGGGGTTGTTAGAAGGAACATTTGTCATGTAGAATTATTGGTGATGGCCTGGATATGGTTTTGTATGAATTGAAAAACTAAACGGAATAAGAGAAGGAGAAAAACAGATACTAAAGGACTAAGAATTGGGAAGACCCAGGACATCTGATTAGAGAGTGCCTAAGGAGGTTCAGCATAGCCCTGCCAGCAAAGATTATTTATTTACTTTAAGAGTTAAGAGTGGCGGTTTGGGGATAGCACCAGGAGATATCAGCTGTGATGGCTTGGAGAAACAGTGTAAACTGGCAATGTAAACAAGAGCAGGGCATTTATGAGTAGTTGAGAACAGTGAATAGGAGTATGACTAGACAGAAGATAGTAGGGATGACAAGATTTTGGGGTGCAGTCCAAGTTGGTCTGGTGTCTGGAATGAGACTGGGGCCTAACAAAAAGGAGCGTCCATACAGGAGCTCAAATGGGCTGTACCCTGTAGCATTTAGAGGACAGGCACGAATTCTGAGAAGGGACAGTGGTAAAAGCATTGTCCAGTCCTTTTCAAGTTGGTGGCTGAGCTTGGTGAGGTGCGTTTTTTAAAAGACCATTAGTTCACTGAATACCAAGAGCCTGAGAAACTGTTTGGGGCTCGATTTATAGTTTTGTAACCCCTATGCCAAATTTTGACGCCTTATAGTATTTGACAGGGACCAGTATGAAATTTGCTTGATTAATCAATGCAAACAAAAATGTATGCTGGCAGTTCTTAAGACATTTCTAATATTACTTTACCAATAACTTTAAAGCTAGCTTATTTATTAAAGATTTTACTTAAGTTACATAAACTCGACAAAGCATTTGAGTAGTTTATTTTAGTATCTCATTTAAGCACTTTTTTTTTAAGCCAGTTAACTAGAGCTCTTTTATATACTTTTAGTAGTGAAACATCTTGTACACAACACATAAATACGTATAAAGGCATATTAGGCATGCCAATGGAAGTACATTTTATAGATTTATAAAAACCACCCTCTTTTTGTTTCCTAACTTAGACTTTCAGATTCTTGATAACCTGTTTCACAACCCAAGGCAGTTGTCAGCCAAATAGCCTTGAATTTGCACATTAAAGGAAACAACTAAGGAGAAAATCAAACAGCAAAATTTACATCAAAAGGTACAGAGAGAAAAAGTCTGGTGGTGCCAGAGGGAGACACCTTTACTTTTATTTGAGCCAAATTAAACATAAAATTAAACTACACTCTTCCTTAAAACCCCAAGAAGTAGTCTCTCTTGCAATAACTATTTTGGTCAAAAAGAAAATCAAGTAAAAACAGAATTCAGTCAACTGAGAAGAAAAAGAAAATAAAACTTTTGCTCAAAAAAAAAAAAAAAAAAAAAAGACAGGGTCTTAGGAGAGAAAAACAACCAAAACCAAAAAGATGAAGTCCTTTTAAATACAAACATGCACACATACACACACACACATCTTGGATGTTAGCCATTTAATTAAGCTGACTTTTAACCATTGAGCGCCTTAAAAAAATTTTTTTTAATCTTATTACCATATTTCAGCTAGGACAAAATGCTGCTAAACAATGATCGCACAAATTGTACGATTTCTGAGCACTCTAAGTGTAAGCAGAATTAACACCAGCTGGTTGTTAATGCTAACTTTAGTCATTTAGAAAGATTTTGCAAGACAAAATCCCTAACCAGTTTCTTAGCTAGTGATGGGTCTCAGGCTGTAGACTGCTCTCTACCATCCTAGAAGCAGAAAACAACAACAACAACAACAACAACAAAAAACAACAACAAAAAACACCTCATCTTCCCTGTTGGAAGAGAGTTCGAACTCCATAAAGGAGTTACATGTCTTACATCATAATGAAAGCAGGGAAATCTTGCTTTCCTTGTGCTGGAAGCAAGTAGAACTCCAAAAATAGTTGTGCAGCAAAATAAACTATAGATCTTAACCAAATTTTGGGAGATTAGATATCTCTGGAGGGGGTGCTCTCAGACCTCAGCAAATTGTCCTATTGATTTGAGCCATAAGGTTAGCTAATGCTGGAACCAAGCACCAATAGGAGATTTGTCAAAGGTCGGGGCATCTCCACTCAGCATCCCCCCATGGTTAACAAAATGTAAACCCAGAAAATCTGATACAGGTCTCAGTTAATTTAGAAAGTTTATATTACCAAAGCTGAGGATGCACATCCCTGACACAGCCTCAGGAAGTCCTGAAGATATGTGCCCAAGGTGGTTGGGGTGCAGCCTAGTTTTGTACATTTTAGGGAGACATGAAACATCAATTAATATATGGCAATACCATTCTGGACACAGGAACAGGAAACAATTCATTAAAAAAGATGTCAAAAGCAATTGCAACAAAAGCAAAAATTGACAAATAGGATTTAATTAAACTAAACAGCTTCTGTACAGCAAATGACACTAACAGCAGAGTAAACAACCTACAGAACGAGAGAATAATTTTGCAAACTATGTCCCTGACAGAGGTCTAATATTCAGTATCTATAAGGAACTTAAACAAATTTACAATAAAAAAGAAACAACCACATGAAAAAGTGGGCAAAACACATAAAAAGACACTTTTCAAATGAACACATACAGTCACCAAACATATGAAAAACAAAGCACATCACTGATCATTAGAAAAATGAAAATCAAAACCACAGTGAGATACCATCTCACACAAGTCAGAACAGCTATTATTAAAAAGTCAAAAAAATAGTAGATATTGGCAAGATTGTGGAGAAAAGGAATACTTATACACTGTTGGCGGGAGTGTAAATTAGTTCAACCATTTTGTAAGACAGTGTGGCAATTCCTGAAAGAGCCATTCATTAAAGAAATACCATTCAACTCAGCAGTCCCATCAATGGCTATATACCCACAGGAATATAGATCTTTCTATTACAAAGGCACATGCACACGTATGTTCATTTCAACACTACTCACGATAGCAAAGACTTGGAATCAACCCAAATGCCCATCAGTGGTAGACTGGATAAAGAAAATGTTGTACCTGTATACCATGAATATTATGCAGCCATAACAAAGAATAAGGCCATGTCCTTTGCAGGGACATGAATGGAACTGGAGGCCATTATGCTTAGCAAACTCATGCAGGAACAGAAAACCAAATACCACATGTTCTCACTTATAACTGAGAGCTAAATGATGAGAACACATGGATACACAGAGGGCAATAACACACAGTGGGACCTATTAGGGGTAAAGGCTAGAGGAGGAAGACAATCAGGAGAAATAACTAATGGGTTAACTAATGGCTTAATACCTGGGTAATGAAATAACCTGTACAACAAACCTCCGTGATGTAAGCTTACCTATATAACAAACCTGTCCATGTACCCAAAACTTAAAATAAAAGTTAGGTTGAAAAATAGAAGTCAGTCAAGTGTGTTCTGAAATCACATTTAAATTAAACTAGAAATCAATAACAGAAAGATGGCTGAAAATTATTGAAATATTTAAAAATTAATGAACACATTTCTAAATACCACATGAACCAAATAAGAAGTCTTAAAAGAAATTTTTAAAATATTTTTGTAGTTAAAAGGAAAATACAACTTTTCAAACTGTGTAGTATTAAGTGATTAGATGGAATTCAGTAGCATTAAGGGCAGGTGTCAGAATGAATTAAATATCTAAAGTCAATATTCCAAGTTTCCACCTTATAAAATCCTAAAAAGAAGATAGATTTAAGCTTAAAGTATGCTGAAGAAAATAAATAATAAAAATTATAACAGAAATCAATAAAATCAAAACCACAAAACAATAGACACTATAAATGATATCAAAAGAGCAGTTACTTTTAAAAGATCTTTATTAATAAATCTGAATAAAGAAAATGTGGTGCATATACACCATGGAATACTATGCAGCTATAAAAAAGAATGAGGCCATGCTCTTTGCAGGAACATGGATGGAGCTGGAGGATAAAGATAAAGATCCTCTCCTTGAACAGATTTTTGATTCATAAAAATCTTCTCGAAAAGCAAACCAAGTAAAAAAGAGAGAAGACACAATTACCAATATGAGAAATTATGTTGTGTTATCACTATTGATCCCATGGTCATTAAAGGGATAACATATCAATACTAAAACAACTCTTTGCTTGCAAATTTTGTAACATAGGTGAAATGAAATTATTTAAAAGGCATAAACTACCAAAATGCACACAAGTAAAAATAAATAACATGAATAGGCTTATATAAGCTTTAAAACATTGAATAAATAATAAACTTACAAGAACAAAAGCACCAGTCCAGTATGTTTTCACTGGTAAATTCTACCAAATACATCAGAAAAAAATGTTATCTTTTCTCCACTACATCTTTCAAAAAAGAGAACCAGACGAAATATTTTCTAATTCATTATATGAAGCCAGATAACCATAATGATAAAACCAAGTAAAGACATTACAAACTGATTCTAAAGCTTATACCAAGAAGCAAAAGACCTTACATGGCATCACATTACTTAAAAGGAACTTAAAAGCAATGAAGTTGGGAGACTGTCACTAGCCGATTTCAAGGATTATTATAAATCTTCAGTAATTAGAGCAGTATGGTATTGGTGAAAGTGCAGATACGTAGGGCAATGGAACAAAATAAAGAGTCCAAGCCTCGGTAATGGTGGACGCCCCTCCCCCCACCAAGCTCGAGTGTCCCAGGTTCTGTCTTGCTGGCATTCCAGGTGCCACTGGGCTATGAAAAATAACTCCTGCAGCTAGCTCGGTGTCTGCCCAAATGACCACCCAGTTTTGTGCTTGAAACCCAAGACACATGCACGTGTATTTTTATTGCAGCACTGTTTACAATAGCAAAGACTTGGAACCAACTCAAATGCCCATCAATGATAGACTGGATAAAGCAAATGTGCACACATATACACCATGGAATACTATGCAGCCATAAAAAAAGATGAGTTCATGTTCTTTGCAGGGACATGGATGAAGCTGGAAACCGTCATTCTCAGCAAACTAACACAAGAACAGAAACCAAACACTGCATGTTCTCACTCATAAGTGAGAGCTGAACAATGAGAACACATGGATACAGGGAGGGGAACATCACACACTGGCACCCGTCCAGGGGTGGGGGGCTAGGGGAGGGATAGCATTAGGAGAAATACCTAATGTAGATGACGGGTTGATGGGTGCAGCAAACCACCATGGCACGTGTATACATATGTAACAAACCTACATGTTCTGCACATGTATTCCAGAACTTGTGTACTTGTGTGTGTGTGTATATATATATATATATATATATATATATATATATATATATATATATAAAGAGTTCAGACATAGACCCACACAAATATAGCCAACTGATTTTTGACAAAGGAGCAAAAATAATATTCAATGGAGAAAGGATAGTTATTTCAATTAATTGTTCTGGTAGACACAGAAGTTATGGCTTTCACAAGAGTACTTTAAAATAGAATATAATAGTATGAATCTTCTGCAAGAAAACATGAAAGGAACTATAAGTGAGCTTGGTGATAAATATTTAGATACAACAATAAAAAATGATAAAAAAATTGATAAGCTGAACTATAGCAATTAAAAACTGCTTTGTGAAAGACTGTTAGAATAAAAAAGATATTTATTTTATCTAACTGTATGGTTGATAGCAGAGTAGAGTGACTATATTTAACAATGATTTATTATGTATTCAAAAACAGCTAAAGAAAAGATTTGGATTGTTTTCAACCCAAAGAAATGATAAATGTTTGAGGTGATGGCTATCCTAAATATCCTAATTTGAACATTAGATATTATATGCATGTATCAAAATATCCCATGTACCCTATACATATGTACAATTATTATGTATCAATAGAAATAAATAAATAATGAAAAGACAAATCATAGACTGGGAGAAAATATCTGTCAAACATCTATCTGTGAAAGACTTTTATCCAAAATATACAAAGAACACTCAATATTCAGCAATAACAAAACAAACAAACCAATGAAAGAGTGAGCAAATATCTGAGCAGATATTTTACCAAAGAAGATATACAAGTATAAAATAAGCATATGAAAACAATCAACATTCTTTCTAAGTAGGGAAAATCAGATTGAAAGAACAATAAGACACCCCTACTCTTAGAATGGCATATATATATATATATAGAGAGAGAGAGAGAGAGAGAGACAGACAGACAGACAGACAGACTCACTCTGTTGCCCAGACTGCAATGCAGTGGCATGATATCTCGGCTCACTTCAACCTCAACCTCCCAGGTTCAAGTGATTCTCCTCCTTCAGCATCCCGAATAGCTGGGATTACAGAAATGTGCCACAAGACTTGGCTAATTTTTTGTATTTTTAGTAAAGACAGGGTTTCACCACGTTGGCCAAGATGGCCTCAAACTCCTGACCTCAAGTGATCCGCCTGCCTCCGGCTCCCAAAGTGCTGGGATTACGGGGGTGGGCCACCGTGCCCGGCTCTAACATAATTTTTTAAATCTCTGAAAATATTAAATGTTGGTGAGCAGATGAAGTAACAAGAGCTCTCGCTCATTGCTGATGGGAATCTTAAACAGTTCAGCCACTTTGGAAGACAGTTTGGTATTTTCTTCTCAAGTCAAACATAGTCTTACCAGCAAATATGTTCCTATATAGTCGTTTGATTTAGACAATTAGGCCAATACAAAAGCCAGCACGTGGATGACTATTATAGTAGCTTTAATCATAATTTGCTGAAACTTGGAAATAGCCAAAATGTCCCTCAGTAGGTGAATGGACAAATAAACTGTAGTATATCTATACAATGAAATACTCATCAAAGGGAAGAATGCATTAACAATCAAGCTATGTCAAATTATGGAGGGAACTTATGTGTATGTTTAGTGCTCAGTGGAAGGAAGCCAGTCTGAAAAGGCTGTGTACTGGATGATTCCAATTATACTACATTCTGAAAAAAGGCAAAATTCTGAAGATGGTAAATAGATCAGTGTTGTCAGGGGCTCGGAGATCATGAGTAGGTTGAATAGGTGATGTAAATAGGATATTTGAGGGCAGTGAAACTATTTTCTATGATTCTGTAGTAGTAAACATTTGATACTATGCATTTGTCAAAATCCATTGGACGTTACAACACAAAGAGGGAAACAGTGTATGCACATTACAAAATTACCTTTCAGGAGGTCAGGAGATTTCAGGATGTAATGGCAACTCTGATAAAATAACCTGACTATTCTGCATTACAAATGTATGAACCAACCTCATGGAAGAAGTGAGAGAAAAGAGTGTTGAGCAAAGTAACTTTGAAAATAAGTGGAATCTGTAAAACATAAAGACAAAAATGAACCAATAAAAGTACTATACTTTAGTTGAGAAAGTTGTTTCCTGTGAGAGTAGAGGCTAACAATTCTGAAAACCACTCTAAATATATATATACTAGGATTGACCAATTAGGTAAATGCATAGGGAATGGTAGGAGCCAGTTTTCTCAATGTTACAATGGGTGTTTACAGATAAATGAGAGATAAGACTAGAATGGCTCCTACGGTAGTGCACTGAAGTTGGTGACATCAATATGAACACATATTTAGCTTAATAGAGAGACAAACGATTACATAAAGAAATATTTAAAGATATATGTTGTGTTGCTATAAAGGAATAACTGAGGCTGGATAATTTATAAAGAAAAGAGGCTTATTTGTTTCACAGTTTCACCGGCTGTACAGAAACTATTGTGCCCAAATCTGCATCTGTTGAGGGCTTCAGGTTGCTTCTACTCATGACGGAAGGCAAAGGGGAGCCATTGTGAAGAGATCACATGGGAAGAGAGGAAATAAGAGAGAGAGAGAGGGAGGTGCCAGGCTTTTTTTTTTTTTTTTTTTTTTTTAACAACCAGCTCTTACAGGAACTAACAGATCAAAAACTCCCTCCCTCCCTCCCCATCAGGGAGGGCATCAATTTATTCATGAGAGATCTGCTCCTATAACCAAAACACCTCCCATTAGACTCCACCTCCAACATTGAGGATCAAGTTTTGAAATGAGGTTTGGTGAGACAAACAAACAAACTATAGTATGTGTGTATATATTGGTTAGTATACATCTATTTATGTCCTTCTTCTATTAGCTATGACCACCTAGAATCAATAATACTTTTGTACTAAAGAATATACCATATGTTCTCATTTATAAGTGGGAGCTAAATGATGAGCACATATGGAAATAAACATAGGAACAATAGACACTGCATATTACTAGAGCAGGGAGGGAAGGAGGGGGGCATATGTTAAAAAAGCTACCTATTGGGTACTATGCTCACTACCTGGGTGCAATATGCCCATGTAACAAACCTGCACATGTATACCCTGTATCTAATATAAAAGTTGAAATTAAAAAAACATATAAATCTAGCTAGCCCACATCTTCGTTTCCAAAACCACTCTCCAGCATAAGGACCTGAGGCTCCTTGGAAAAATGGATAATTCTAGGAATGAATCGGAAAACATACAAGATAATCCTGGAGCATCTTGTAATACAATAAAATAAGCAAATGCAAAAGAAAAACAGAACACAACAAAACAAAAAAATCTAAATTGATAAGGGTATGTCAAATGGGTACAAGTATAGACTGAAACAGCTCCCAATAGACAGAGGGGGGACATATTGAACAATAAAGTACTACTGAATTAGAACTCAAAGTATAAAATAAATATTAATGACTCCATCCTACTATAAACAAAATATTTGATAAGTAAATAGATAGAAATCTTCCTGCAGAATGATTTCATGTAATTTATGTAGATATTCCACTATCAAGATGGTAGAACATAATTCCCCACTTTTTAAGTTTTGGCTACATATGGCCACTTCCTTTAAAAGGATATAACATTGAAAGAAAGAAAAAAATAAATAAGCATGACTTTCCCTTGGAAGAACCTGAAAAAAATTACTTCAGGTGATCAAAGTTAATATCAACGGTGATAAGTCATGTAAGTATGTACTCTTATACTATGTGATGAAAATGGCATTTTACTTCTTTAGTCTTTTTCCCAAAAGAAGATTATCCTATCTCCAACCTAAGAAAACATTAGATACATTTCAACTGAAGGGAATTCAATAAAATCTCTCTCCTGTACTCCTCAAAATTGTCAGGGTGATCCAAAAACAAAAAGAATCTTTAAGTAACTCTGAGTCCAGATGATTCTATGGAGACATCACTAAATTTAATAATATACACCCTGGATGATATCCTGGAATAGCAAAAGGACACTAAGTTAAAAACTAAGTAAACCTAAATGAAAAGTAGACTTTAGTTAATAATGTCATTATTATTATAGTTCATTAACAGTAACAAATGTACCACGTTAATGTGAGCTATTAAAAATAGTGAAAACTGTATGTGGGAATTCTGTACTTTGTAAGGAAACTCTGTACTGTGTTTGCAATTTTCTGTAAATCTAAAATTTGTAAATTTTTTTAAAAATTTTTAGGAAAAAACTGTTTCTTCCTTTCACTTGTACTTTTTTCTGCTGTGTCTTATCTACAACTTGTCCACTGACTTTTAAAACATTTGTAATGAACATGCATTTAATTTCAAGAATTCCTAATTTTTCACATGCACCACTTCCCATTTCAATTCATGCTTATTTTTAACCCAAAGGAGCGCAATGGCGCACTCTCAGCCCACTGCAACCTCCACCTCCCAGGTTCCAGCGATTCTCCTGCCACAGCCTCCTGAGTAGCTGGGATTACAGGCATGTACCATCATGCCAGGTTAATTTTGTATTTTTAGTAAAGACGGAGTTTCTGCATGTTGGTCAGACTAGACTCGAACTCCTGACCTCAGGTGATCCACCCGAATATTAAAATCAGCCTCCCAAAGTGCTGGGATTACAGGCGTGAGCCACTGCGCCCGGCTCATTTTTGTTTTATGCATAAAATTTTTTCATTTATCTCCTTGGACCTTGTAGTCATCTTTAAGTTAAAAATTATGTTGGATTTATTTTTAATTTCCATTTCTTCCAAAGTTAACACATTTTCTATATTTTTCACTTTATGGTGTTTTTAATGTTAACTTTTCATATGTGTTTGCAAGTTGGTTTGCTGATTTATTTATAGTAGGACTATTTTATTTTCTTATTTTTTCATGTGCTTAAATCTCCCTGACAAATGGACTTGATATTGCTTTAATTTGATCCCTGAGAACAGAACCACAAAGGAAAATATTATCATACATTGATTTCTTGTCACAGACGCAGTCTCTAAGCCAGCAGGCAGCTTAGCCAAGCTCCTAGCCGCAAGGATAGGCTTCTCAGTTCCAGCATCCCCTGTTAAATCCTAGCTTCAGTATGGGCTTGTAGCTTTTTCTTGGTATCCTTTCACGGGTGGTTGATTCTTGCCTACATTTTTGGTTGAACAAGCATTAGTCCCAGCACATGTTTGCTGCACTATTAGCCTCTGCTATCTCTTAGGACTTAAATGTCTGGTTGTCTTGACTTGTTCCCCTTCCCTAATCTCATGAGGTTCTCATCCTGTCTTCTTTACCACTTTGTATTTATGTTTGATTTCCATTTTATGGAGATTTTAATTTTCTTTTTGAGTATATGTCTTTTAATGTTACATAATTTTTAGAGATTTGCTCATTGTTTTGATCAGCAGAAGCATTTCAAATTTGGACATATAATATCATCTAGTCCAAATTTCTATAAACTTTTTTTTTTATCAAGACATAAAAACATGCATTCAGTTGAGCTTGGGAACTATTTGTACTCACTTAAATTCTGAAAATAAAGCAGTATTTAATAAAAAATAGGTATAGAGAGTGAATCACAAGGTTATTTTACACTACCATAAATTTGAGATGTCAAAAAATATGCATAAATATGGGTTTGGTTATATTATACTCATATAAAGAGATACTCTTCATTCATTCTTTCATAACTATTGAGGACTATTTAATGACACGGGAGTATTTTAATAAATATTATGTGAGTAATTGACTTTCCTATATTAACACAAGCTTACATCCCTATAGTTAGCCATACTTGGTGATGAGATAATTTTATATCTAGTTGCACTAGATTTGGTGTTATTTTATTAATGAGTTTTTCCTGCATATTAGTGAGGAATACAGGTTTTATATATATATATATAACATATATATATATAACATATATATAATTTCTTAGAATATCTTTGGTTTTAGTTTCAGAATAATAATTTCCTCATAAAATGAGTAGGAAAGTAAAGTTTCTATTTTGGAAAGATTTTCGAAAGATTTTCAAAGGTTGATGCTATTTCTTTCTTAAACATTTAGAATTCAACAGTAAAGCATTTTTAAGTGGCTACATGGCTATTCTAAATTTTTATTTATTGTGTCAATTTTGATAATTTGTATATTCCGCACTTGGCTTTCAATGACCCCTGCTTCTTGGTATTCATATCCCTGTGGTATTCTCATTCCACTATTGTAGGCTAGAGCTAGTAACTTTCTTCTAATGCATAGAATATGGCAGGAATGATGGAATGGTTCTTCTGTAATTAGATTAAAAAGATTTTCACCTCTCTCTTGCTGGTATTCTCTCTCTCTGAGTCTTCTTCTATGTTTGCTGTTGTAGAGAGGGCTTCCTGGCAAGGAGGAGCTTTCAGCCAACAGTCAGCAAGAGACTGAGCCCCTCTATCTAATATTCCTCAAGAAACTGAATCCTGCTATCAACCACATGTGCAAGCTTGGAAGCAAATACTTTCTCAACTGACCCTTCAGATTTTAGAGATTACAGAACCTGGCTTGACAGCTTGGTTGTGGCCTTCTGAAGGGCTTTGAAGCAGAGGACCCAGATAAACCATGTCCAGATTGCTGACCCACAGACATTACAAGATGATAAATATGTGTTGTTTTAAGCCACTAGATTTTTGAATGGTTTGTTACATAACAATAGACAATGAATGCGACTTATTTAGTGGATCTTGTTCACTTCCAGTGTTAGTGATTTCTGATTGTTTTTAAATTTAATTCTGTTTCTTCTACATACTGTTAATTTTCAATTCTTTAATTTTTTAAAACTACTTTACCAATGTATGATTAGCATACAGTCCACTGCACATATTGTAAGTATACAATTTAATAAGTTTTGACATTTGATTTATTCTATTGATATTTTATTTAATTATCTACATAAAGGATCAAGAAAAAAAGCCAGTTTTGCTTCTTTCTCATATGAATTCGTTTAATTTTTTTTTAGTTTATTACATCGTATAAGACCTCCAGTAAAGTGTTAAACTGACAGATAACAGGAAACAGCCTTGCATTTTTCCTGATCTAAGAGAGAAAGTATTCATTCCCTAATCATAAAGTATAATGCAACCTATGCATTTTTTGGTATATAACCTTTATCAGGTTATTTCTATTTGTAGTTTGCTGAGATGTTTCTATCTGCAATTAACATTAGATTTTATCAAACATGTTTTCTGCATTTATCTGTCTTCAACTTCATTATTTACTCTTCTGTATCTAGTGTTTTGATCAGCCCTTTGAAAGAATTGTCCACCTCGTCCAGGAGCTCTTTTAACATATATGACTTAACACCATCTTGCTCTGCCTCCCCCTAACTCATTTTAAAAATACCTTTATTTTGTAGTTTATCTTTCTTGCTCTCATTGTTATAATGATAGCATTGTTTTGTTGCAACTGTTTATATCTTCCAGAAAGACAAGGCCAAGTTCCATCTGTTTTCATTCCTGTTCTTTCATATCTAGTATAAATATTGTCTGTATTTATTACTTATCAATTCCTTTATTTTCTAGGACACTCACTCATCATATAGATCTGGCTGTTCCTGAGAAAGTTTCATATTTCTCTTTAAAATATGGTGTGTTTTGAAACAAACAATACATATTGTAAAAGCATCTTGAATGGAAAAAAATAAGATTTTTACAGAGAGGGCTTTCATTAACTAAATATCACCTCAAACTTATACATTCATTGCGCATTGTGTGCATGTGGGTGGGTTAGAGAGAGAAAGAAAGATAGAGAGAGGATTTGATGACTTCATCAAATTTACTAAAATGTTCTTTGTGGTTTTTTCTTGTAACATAATAAATTTAAATAATTCAAGTGAAGATATAATCTGAGTAGTTCCTGAGACTACTGTGTTGATTACTAACTGTCAAAATCAAAATTCTTGATTTGATTACATGGTCAAAATCAATCTATGAGCTAAACATTTAACAATCAGTACAGCTTCTAAAATTCCTATGTACAGGTCATGGCCTTATTTGTGACAAGGGACTTATATTTAATCCGCATAGACAAAGAAAACTTGTAACTAATGGTCATCTTTATCTAAGTAATATTTTAAAAGATATCTCAATAAGAAAGACATTTTCCAAATTACCTGGAGACTTATAGAATATTATAAATGAAAAAATGGTGAGAATAAAAATAAATTAACAGACTTCCATCTTTCAGGATTGTGGTTTTTCCTTGCTTTTGTACATTCTGGATTTATAGACGTGACTGAATCATTAGAAAAGGAAAATGAGGAAAATATCCAGAAAATCTTGATTGGAAGAGAGCCCTCTGTCAATTTGATGGTTTTCTACAATTATATTTGAATAAAATTAATATAAACAAATCAATTGGAATTTTGAGCATTTTTTTTTTGTGTTAACGTGTACTGTAGATGCAGGTCTACCTCCAGTGTATTTTTCTTTATCAGATAGAAGATGAGTCCTCACACATTTAAAGCTCATAGCTAACACTTGGCTTTGGGAGTTTTTTTTTTCTTTTTTTTTTTTTTTTTTAGCAGATTTTACTTGATGTGAAGACAGCCAAATATGCAAAAAAAATTGTCAGCATTTTCTTGTGCTGCTTCTAATTCTTAGTAACAGTAGGATGAGGCAAATTTAGAGTGTCAACGAGGCACTTTTGATGGTCTTTTTTGGTTTAGATAATTTCAGTGCATGTAAAATCAATGTAGGCAACAAATATTACTTTGAATCAGATTCGTACTTTTAAAATTTGGTTAGGTTTTGATGCTCCAGTAATTTGGGGGAAATTAAAATTTTAGATTTTTAATAGGCCCTCAAATATTTATATGCAGCTGCAGAGGTCCAGAAGGTTATTGGGTAAAACAAGTTTGAAAAATGCCTGTACATATTGGTCAATAGTGTTTATTTTCTTCAGTGAATAGGCAGGTAACACTTTTGCACAAAAGGGTAAGGAAATATGTCTTTAGAAATATATTTTAATGCAAAATATGGAAACTGTTTAATGATTGTTTTGTTTCAACACTTAAGATAATTGAGGTAGGATATTCTCAACGACAAAATGTGGCCAGCACTTTACCTCTAATGTATCTAACGATATAGATAGATATGTGTGTGTGTGTGTGTGTATCTCAACAGACGTTTTATGAGTTGCATCAAAATGTCAGCTTTAGATGGATTAAGTTGACTTGCAAAGAACAAGACTCTTATATTTATTCTGCTCAAACAATGCACTGCAAATCCCTTCCATGTAATCTAAAAGAAGGATTACCGTAAATGAGAAAACTTTGTAGAAAGACTCAGTGGAAATCTTAAAAGACATTCTTTATCTCCAAAACATTTCAGTGTGCCAAAAGTTATAATAAACACGGATTTAGCGTAACCATAGGACAATAAAATAAAGTGAAAATTTTGAATATCATGAAAAGACTCTGTTACCTAAAAGGAACAGTACCTTCAACTTAAATTTTGCAAAATATACCAGAAACCAAGTAGCCTCTTAAGCATCTCATAAAATATAAAAACCAGAAAACAAGCAGAATCCTTTTATATAAAATATACAGATTTAAACAGAGGCAGAAAAAATACACTTTAGTAGTATGTGTTAAGTATACACAGATTTGGAAAAATATATCACATTTTGAATGCTATTTCTTTTTTTCTTTACTTCACTTGAGAGCAGAGAAGAAACTATCATTTCTTGAGTACCCTCCATTGTGCCAGAAACTGTGTTGGGTAATTTAAATGCATTATTTTACTTATCTCAAGAAGTTTTTATTTTAAAATTAACTCAGCCTATAATGTTAAAAGGAAATATTGTATTCCTACTACAATCATCAGGAAAACTAGATGTAAAAAATAATCAGTAAATATTTTCATAGATGGATATTCACAGAGTACATGTTTAGCCTTGAATTTCTACTTATTTATCTAAAATACTAACTTTTCAAAAATTTTCCTAGCAGTATGACATGTTTTAGAGAGAAAATCTTTACAAGTTGGCTACATCACATTTTCTGCCTGAGCATCAGAAAGAAATGTGTTTAAGGCAGTGTATCTTGAATATTTACTGTTATTTAATGCTACTGTAGTGCTCTTCAGATCTAAAAGAGGAATGAGCTATAAACTTTGATGTTATATAGTGAGTATAAAAAGAATGACCCGTGCTAAATGAAAAGTGATCAACACTGCATAATATTTAAGTGCTAACTTTGATATAGTAAAATATCAAAAGTATTTTTTAAAAAGTTTATGGGTTGAACAGGAAGGAAAAAAAGAAAATTCATGGAAAGGTATGGAAACTGACATGATCATCTTTGCAAAGATGGAAAGAGTATTCCCAGTTAAGGAGATAAGAAGTGCCAAGAGGTAAAAGCAAGAGTAAATGTCACAGGCATTAGGAATTAGCAGATGATGTTTCCAGGAATAATGGGCACATGCTGGGGAGTGGCAGAATCTAAGATTGGGTGGGGTAGGTAAAGCTAGCTTAGCAAAGAATAATCAATCTTATGCTTAAAAGCTTGAGGAAGTTTAATATTATTTGTAGCTATTATAGGTTTTAGAGTGAAGAATAATGCATGACATTCCACAAAAACAATCTTTAAATCTTTATGTTTGTCACAGTGGGGGTGCATAAATAAACTGTCTTCAAGGTGATCAGTTAAAAAACTATCGCATTTCTTCAGACATAAGATAATGCGGAACCTAGGTTGGGGTGATGTTAGTAGTAGCTCAGAAAAAACTATGCTTCAAAAATTATTCAATTAATGAAAAACTTTTATAATATTTTAGATCCATAGAAATGAATAGAAGGTTGAAATGAAGGGTAAATAAAAATGCCATAGACAGAAATGGTATAGTGAGGAAAACACCAGTTGACTCTTGTCTGGTTCCTTCACTAACTACGTATGTAAACCTAAGCAAGTCACATTCACTTTGAGGTTTGTTTTTCCTTCTGTAAAATGAAGAGATTGTATTAAGCCTCCTAAACATTCTGTAAATACTTGAATGGAAATGATAACTAAGGAATAATGATAAAAGAGTTTTATAATTGATAATGTTGTATGAAGTGAAGATGGCACATCCATGTTTGATACATGGGAGAAGAAAAGATTTAATGCTTAGGTGTTGAGGTCATAATCAATTATGTACACTTGTGAGTCATAACAATAACCATGCTATCAACTACAGTTAGGTGAACAGACTAGATCTCAAAATACAAACATCACAGATATATATGTGGATAAACAATTAAACAAAACCATTATTCTTTATGCTTCTGACATCCTGATATATACTCTCTTTGGGCTAATTATTATTTAGCAACCTAGTTATATATTGAGTCAAAGGAAATATTAAGGGATTAGGTAAAATGTAAAAGTTTCAGGAAAAACAGATAGTCAAGTGAAGCAATTTTTATTCCTTAAAAATGAAGTCATCAATTTATGGATGCAGATCTTATTCTTTATTTTTTTAACTTTTAAGTTCGGGAGTACATGTGCAGGTTTGTTACATAGGCAAATTTGTGTCATGAGGCTTTGTGGTACAGATTATTTCATCACCCAGGTATTAAGCCTAGTACCCACTAGTTATTTTTCCTAATCCTCTACCTCCACCCTTCACCCCACTCTCCAGTAGGCCCCAGTGTGTGTTGCTCCCTTCTGTTTCCATATGTTCTCATCATTTAGCTCCAAATTATAAGTGAGAACATGCAGTGTTCGGCTTTCTGTTCCTGAATTAATTTGCTAAGAATAACAGCCTCCAGCTCCATCCATGTCCCTGCAAAGAACATGATTTTTTTACGGCTGCATAGTATTCCATGATACATATTTACTACATTTTTTTATCCAGTCTACCACTGATGAGGATTTAGGTTGATACCATGTCTTTGCTATTGGAAATAGTGCTGCAATAAACATACACAAGCATATGTCTTTATAATAGAAAGATTTACATCCCTTTGGATATATATCCAGTGATGGGATGCCTGGGTTGAATGGTATTTCTGTTCTTAGCTCTTTGAAAAGTTTCCATACTGTCTTCCACAATGGTTGAACTAATTTACACTCCCACTAACAGTGTATAAGTGATCTTTTTTTTCTACAACATTGCCAGCATCTGTTACTTTTTGACTTCTTATTAACAGCCATTCTGACTGGTGTGAACTGGTATCTCATTGCAGTTTTGATTTGCATTTCTCTAACGATCAGTGATATTCAGCATTTTGTCAACTGATTGTTGGCTGCATGTATGTCTTCCTTTGAAAAGTGCCTGTTCATGTCCTTTGCCCACATTTTAATAGGATTGTTTTTTTTTTCTTCTTGTAAATTTAAGTTCCTTATAGGTGATGGATATTAGACCTTTGTTGAGTGTATAGTTTTCAAAATTGTTCTCCCATTCTGTAGACTGTCTGTTTACTTCGTTGATAATGTCCTTGCCTGTACAGAGTCTCTTTTGTTTAATTAGATCCCATTTATCAATTTTTGCTTTTGTTGTAATTGCTTTAGGCATCTTTATCATAAAATGTTTGCCCATGCCTATGTCCTGAATAGTACTGCCTAGGTTGTCTTCCAGGGCTTTTATAGTTTTGGGTTTTACATTTAAGTCTTTAATTTATCTTGACTTAATTTTTGTACATGTTGTAAGGAAGGAGTCTAGATTTAATCTTCTGCATATGGCTAGCCAGTTATCCCAGCACCATTTATTGAATGGGGACTCCTTTCCCCATTGTTTGTTTTTTTGTCAGGTTTGTCGAAGATCAGATATTTGTAGATGTGGGATCTTATTTCTGGATTCTCAATTGTGTTCCTTTGGTCTATGTGACTGTTTTTGTACCAGTGCCATCCTGTTTTGGTTACTGTAGCCCTGTAATATATTTTGAAGTCAGGCAACAAGCTTCCGGCTTTGTTCTTTTTGCTTAGGATTGCCTTGGCTATTTGGGCTTTTATATGGTTCCATATGAATTTTTAAATAGTTTTTTCTTATTCTGGGAAGAATATCAGTGGAAGCTTAATGGGAATAGCATTGAATCTATTAACTGCTTTGGGAAGTATAGCCATTTTAAAGATATTGATTCATCATATGCATGAGCATGGGAGGTTTTTCCATTTATTTGTGTAATCTCTGATGACTTTGAGCAGTGTGTTTTGTAGTTTTCCTTGTATAGAACTTTCATCTCCATAGTTAGCTGTATTTCTAGGTATTTTATTCTTTTTGTGGAAATTGTAAATGGGATTATCTTCCTGATTTTGCTCTCAGCTAGACTGTTGTTCATGTATAGGAATGTCAGTGACTTTTGCACATTGATTTTTGTATCCCGAGACTTTGCTGAAATTGCTTATAAGCTTAAGAATATTTGGGGCTGGGACTGTAAGGTTTTCTAGCTAGAGGATTATGCCATCTGCAAACAGGGACAGTTTCAGCTCCTCTCCTGCTATTTTGATGCCTATTTTTTCTTTCTCTTGCCTGATTTCCCTGGCCAGGACTTCCAATGCTGTGTTGAATAGGAGTGGTGAGAGAAGGCATCCTTGTCTTTTGCAGGTTTTTAACGAGAATGCTTCCAGCTTTTGCCCATTCAGTATGATGTTGGCTGTGGGGTTGTCATAGTTGGCTCTTACTATTTTGTGGTATGTTCCTTCAATTACTAGTTTCTTGAGAGTTTTTAAAATGAATGGATGTTGAATTTTATCAAACGTCTTTTCTGCATCTATTGAAATAATCATATGTTTTTTTTCTTTAGTTCTGTTTATGTGATGAATCACATTTATTGATTTGCATATGTTGAACCAACTTTGCATCCCAGAGAAAAAGCCCACTAGATCGTGTTGGATAAGACTTTTTATGTGCTGCTGGATTTGATTTCTCAGTATTTCATTGAGGATTTTTGCATTGCTGTTTGTCAAAGATATTGGACTGAAATTATCTTTCTTTGTTGTATCTCTTCCAGGTTTTGGTATCAAGATGATGCTGTCCTCATAGTGAGTTAAGGAGGAGTTCTTCCTCTTCAACTCAATATTTTGGAGTAGTTTCAGAAGGAAAAGTACCAGCTCTTCTGTGTACATCTGGTAGAATTCTGCTGTGAATCCATCTGGTCTGAGCTTCTTTTGGTTGGTAGGCTATTTATTACTGACTCAATTTCAGAGCTTATTATTGGTCTGTTCAGGGATTCTGTTTCTTCCTGGTTCATTCTTGGGAGGTGTATGTGTCCAGGAATTTGTTCATTTCTTCTCTGTTTTCTAGTTTATGTGCACAGAGGTGTTTGTAATATTCTTTGATGGTTGTTTGTATTTCTATGATATCAGTGGTGATACCCTTCTCATTTCTGATTGTGTTTAGTTGAATCTTCTCTCTTTTTAACTTTATTGGTCTAGTTAGTGGTCTATCTATATTATTTTTTCAAGAAGCCATCTCCTGTATTTGTCGATCTTCTGAATGTTTTGTGTGTGTGTGTGTGTGTGTGTGTGTGTGTGTGTGTGTGTGAATCTTCTTCAGTTCAGCTCTGATTTTGGTTATTTCTTGTCCTCTGCTAGCTGAGGTATTTGTTTGCTCTTGGTTCTCTAGTTCTTTTGGTTGCCATGTTAGGTTGTCAACTTGTAATCTTTGTCACTTTTTGATGTGGGCATTTAGTGCTATAAATTTTCCTATTAATAATGCCTTAGCTGTGTCCCAGAGATTCTGGTACGCTGCATTTTTGTTCTCATTAGTTTCAAAGAACTTCATGAGTTCTACCTTAATTTTATTGTTTATCGAGAAGTCATTTCAGAGCATGTTGTTTAATTTTTGTGTAATTGTATGGTTTTGAGTGAATTTTTGAGTGTTGAATTCTATTTTTTTGTGTGCTGTGGTCTGAAAGACTTATAATTTCAGTACTTTTACATTTTCTGAGGAGTGTTTTACTTCCAATTATGTGATCAAATTTAGAGTATGTTCCATGTGGAAGTGAGAAGAATATGTATTTTGTTGTTTCTGAGTGGAGAGTACTGTAGATATCTATCAGGTCCATTTGATCCAGTGCTGAGTTCAGGTCCTAAATATCTTTGTTAATTTTCTGTCCTGATCTGTCTTGTCAGTGGGATGTTAAAGTCTCCCACTAATACTGTAGGATTGCAATTCCTGCTTTTTTTCTATTTTCCATTTGCTTGGTAGATTTTTCTCCATCTCTGTATTTTGAGCCTATGTATACTATTACATGTGAGATGCATGCCTTGAAGACAGCATACCAATTGGTCTTGGTTCTCCATTCAGCTTTCCATTCTGTGTCTTTTAATTGGGGCTCTCAGTCCATTCACATTTAGGGTGAGTATTGATATATGTGGATATAATCCTGTCATCATGTAGTTAGCTGGTTACTTTGCAGACTTTTTCATGTGGTTGCTTCATAGTGTCACTGGTCTATATCCTTCAGTGTGTTTATGTAGTGGCTGGTAACAGTCTTTCCTTTTTATATTTAGTACTTCCTTCAGGAGTTCTTGTAAGGCAGGTCTGTTGGTAATGAATTCAATCAACATTTGCTTGTCTGAAAGGGATCTTATTTCTCCTTTGCTTATAAAGCTTACTTTGGCCAGATATGAAATTCTGGGTTGGAATTTCTTTTCTTTAAGAATTTTAAATATTTGCCCCCAATCTTTTCTGGCTTGTAGGCTTTCAGCTGAGAGGTCCACTGTTAGTCTGGTGGACTTTTTTTTTTTTCTTTCATTTTGACCTTGGAGAATCTGATGATTCTGTGTCTTGGGGATAATCTTCTTGTGAAGTATCTTACTGGGGTTCTCTGCATTTCCTGAATTTGAACATTGGCCTCTCTAGCTAGGTTGGGGAAGTTCTCATGGATGATATCCTGAAATATGTTTTCCACATTGGTTGCCCTCTCCTCATCTCTTTCATGGACACCAGTCAGTCCTAGTATTTGTCTCTTTATATAATCCCATATTTCTCAGAAGTTTTGTCTGTCTATCTTTTTTTTTCTGAAAGCCAGCCTTCAAGATCTGAGATGATTTTCTCTGCCTCATCCATTCTGTTATTAATACCTGTAATTGCATTGTAAAATACTTGTAGTGTGTTTTTCAGCTCTATTAGGTCAGTTACATTCTTCTACATACTGGCTATTTTTTCTGACAGGTCCTACAATGTTTTATCATAATTTTTAGCTTTCTTGCATTGGGTTACAACATACTCCTGTAGCTCAGTGAAATTTGTTCCTATCCATAGTTTGAATTCTGTTTCTGTCATTTCAGCTATGTCAGCCTCAGCCATTTCTGAACCCTTGCTGGATATCTGATGAGGTCATTTGGAAGAAAAACACTCCAACTTTTTGAATTGTTCTTGTGCTGAATCTTTCTCATCATTGTGGGCTTATCTACCTTCAAACTTTGAGGTTGCTGGTCTGTGTGTGGGCGTGTGTGTGTGGGGGGGCGGGGAGGGTGTTTCTTTTATCATATTTGATGACTTTGAGGGTTTGGTTATGGTATAAGGTGGATTCAGCCAACTGTCTTTGTTTCTGGGAGGTTTTAGGAACCAATGCTCAGCTCCCAACTCCAAGACTGTGTTCTAACTCTGGGGGACTTGAATTGGGCCCCAGTGTTTTTCTCCGTCCCCTCAGGGTTTGAAGTCCACTGCACTGCAGGGGCCTAGGTGCGGCAGCTACAACAGAGTTCTAGTGGATACAGGGGTGGCTGCTTCCCTGTGGGCACTCACCACAGTCGTGGGGGCAAAGCAGCTGGGTGGAGAGTGGTGTGTCCCTGCTGGAAATTGTGCGTGCTGTTGCACTGGAGCTGGTGTTAGCTTGGGGTGGGATTCTGATGGGTTCATGTCTGGGTGCCTTCTCTGTGTCCTGCAAGATGGAGTGCTAACTCAGGGTGTGAGAGGATCCCCTTCTCTCTTCGTAGGGTTAGCATAAGGATGGGGTGCTGGTGGGGGTGGGGCTTTCAGGCTCTGTGCCTGCCAAGGCTCTGTCTGCAATGGCAGTCGGCAGGGGTCGGTGGGAATACTGCATTTCCACGTGCTGGATTGGCAAGTAAAGCACAACCCATCCATGCAGACCTGCACCAGCAAAGTGACGTGGGAGCTTGTTGTGGGCTCATGGGAATCTGCAGTACAGGGAGGGAACATGCAGGCTAGGGAATGGCAGTAAGAGCTGTCTTGCTGGAGCTCTCCATCAGTCAGGAACAGAAGCTATGGTGTGGGCCCCAGGGTACCCCAGACTGCCTTGTAAGCAAGCGTGGTCAGACTGGGGCCTGGGGAGGCCAACACACCGAGTGCCCAGGTTGGACTAGCCATAGCAGATCCTATTCTAATCAGACATCTACATGATGTTATGGAAGCACAGAGAAGGGAATGTCTAACTATTGTAGAAATGGGCACTGTTGAAAGCTTTGATGAGAAACTTAAAAAAATTTTTTTCTAAGAATATTGTAAATATAGCTTTCAGAAAAAATAAGAATAGGAAAACTTCAATCACGTGTCAAAATTGTATCTGTCCTTTATCTCATATTGCTCTCAGAAGAATATTTTAGGCCGGGCACGGTGGCTCACGCTTGTAATCCCAGAACTTTGGGAGGCCAAGGCGTGCGGATCACGAGGTCAGGAGATCGAGACCACGGTGAAACCCCGTCTCTACTAAAAATACAAAAAATTAGCCGGGCGTGGTGGCGGGCGCCTGTAGTCCGCTACTCGGAGAGGCTGAGGCAGGAGAATGGCGTGAACCCGGGAGGCGGAGCTTGCAGTGAGCCGAGATTGCACCACTGCACTCCAGCCTGAGCGACAGAGCGAGACTCTGTCTCCGAAAAAAAAAAAAAAGAATATTATATATATATATATATATATATATATATATACACACATATATATATATATATATATTCTTTGTTATCATAGCTTAGAGAGCAATAAGTCTTACTGCAAAGCATGCTTCAGGCTTCTGTGTACCTAAGAGTATGTGTCATTGCACTGTGGTAGGAAAATGCTGGTTTCTTTACTGGGCCCATGTTTTCTGCTAAAAAATTATAGAAATAGTTAGGTGGCTCTGTGGTACACATACCCTTCAAAACCTGGTTATTTAAAAATTTCTTCTGCAATCTGAGTATATGTCAGCTGATGGCACTTGACCTTGTTAAATGACTTACTTAACTAGACCTCAGGTCTCTGCAGTACTGACAACACACAATACCCTATTTAGAAAGTGGTTGAATTCTAAATGCTAACTTGTACATTACTTGTTTGGAGATAGGGCATTTTCCTTTAGAAATAATCTTCTAAATGATAAGTTGCTTACACAGTTATCTTTGAAAATATATTTAACCTATATGTTCATTGAAATATATTTATATATTTATCTTAAGTATTTTTTAAAAGCTTGCAATTCTAGCATTTAATTCAAATTGTAAAATAAATAATAAACCAGTATTTCATTTAGCTTGGTATAGAAAGATAAATGAGTCAAATTACAGGATGATGAGACTATAGATACAGATTTTTAGGAGAATATAAACGGGTTTTCTGGGCAAGTTGGCACTTTTGGAGGTTTTAAAGATTAAGTTATTTAAATATTTACTGCCTTATTAAATAATATGGGTTTTCTTTGCATTGATAGCTTAAAAGACAAACAGTTCTATTTTGTACTACAAAAAGAATCAAGGGAAAGAACATGTAATAGACTGCAATGCACTATGATAATCCAGCCAGAAAAAGAGATGATTGGGAAGACTTTAGAACCAATCCTACTAAAGTAAGACATGAGACAAAGAAGCTCATTATTTCTTCCTCCATTGAATTATGTAATGGAAGCCCCAGCTGATACATTAAGGCAATAATATAAATAAGAAATGCAAGCATCAACAACATAGCCTTTATTTGTGGATGATGTAATTGTCCACATAGCAAATCCATGAGAATATAAAAATGATTATTAACACTAGAAAGGCAATTCAGCAAAGATGCTAGATACAAAAAATGTAGAAATATGACATTCTTTCAATACAAAAACGAAAACAAAGTGATTACAAGGTAAAATAGAATGAAGTAATTTTATTTTTGGTAAACAATAACTACAGGTGTCTTTTTAAAAACTAACAAGATTTGCAAGATTTTTATGGATAATATAACAAAATTTTATTTAAAATCATGAAGGAAGATCTGAATGTATTAAAAATGTGGTAAAATAGCTGAAAGAATCAAACCTATAAATTTTTAATTATTCCTTCATTAAACTAAATAGTTAGTAAGAGTATAATCAAAACTTCCAATAGGTATTCTTGTGGAACTTGACAAGTTACTATTAAAACAACAGGGAGGCAATAATAGCCAAAACACTTCTGAAGAAACACAAGATGGCATACTATATATGTCACTATGGTACTGAGTACATCTAACACAAAAAAATATATAAAATGAAAGAGGAAAAATGTAATTTTTAAAAATGAAGAATATTAGTCAGCTGTGGAACAGTTCTAATGGGCTCAATGTAAATGTGTTTTGTGTCCTGTAAACAAGGGAGGGGACAGAAAAATATTGAAAGAATAATAACTATTTTTTCCAAAAATGCGATAAAAACTATAGTACCACGCATGCAAGAACCTCAAAGAACCACAAGCACAAGAATCATGAAGAAAACGACACGAAGGCATATCATAATCAAACTGTCAAAAACTGAAAAGAATATCTTGAACGTAGCAAAAGGACAAAGGACCTGTTATGTATAGAGGAACAGAGATAAGTATTGCAACAGTTTTGCCAGCAGAAATATTGCAAGACAGAAGATGATGGAGCGACATCTATAGAATACTGAAAGTCAAAAAAAAAAGCAATGTAAACCTAGAAAATCATACCCAATAATAACATCTTTCAAATTCCAAGTTGAGATAAAGAATTTTACAAACAAAAGTGGAAAGAATGCATCAGCAACAAGCTCCGTTCAAAGACATATTATAGAAATCTTTCAAGGAGAAAGGAAACAGTACCCCATAGAAATCTGGTAGGAAAGCAGGAGGAACATCAGAAGTGGTACCTATACGGATAAAATGCCAACAGAATACATAAATATGTGAGGTTTTTAATCATTATTTCAATCTGTTTAAATAATAATTGTTTGATTAAACAACAATAAGAATGTGCTGTAGGAGTATATGTGTATGTGTGTGTATGTGTGTGTTTGTGTGTGTGTGTGTTTCTCCTCAGGAGGGGAGAAATGAAAGTATACCATTGTGAGATTTTATACTATATGTGAAGTTGCGTAATATGAAGAAAATAGATCAAAGTTAAAAATGTATGCTATAAACTGAAAGTCAGCACTAAAATTACAATGAAAACAAAAGTATAGTTAATAATATAACAAAGTGGATAAAATAAGCAAATAAAGGAGGTATATGCTGTCTACAATAAATGCAGTTAAAATTTAAAAGACACAGGTTACAAGTAAAATCATAGTAAAAGTGATACCATGCTAACTAGTTAAAAGAAAGATAGGAGGCCATACTAATATCATAGAATACTGCCACAGATAATAGAGGTCATTTTGTAATTATTAAGAAGTACATTCATCAAGAGCACATAACATCCTAAATTTTTATCAACACTGCCCCTAAACACAGAACTTCTAAACACTGGAAGAAAATACTGACAGAAATCCAAAAGATATAGACAAAAATCAAAATTACATTGGAAATCTAAATACTATTAATAACTGATAAAGTAAGTAGTCAGAAAATTATAAAAAAATTGCATATTTGGTTAACAGTATTGACCAACTTGACATAATTGATATTTACAGAACACTCTGAACAATAGCAGAATGCACATCCGTTTCATGTTATATCCCCACAATAGAATTAAATTAGAAATCAGCAATATAAATTTATCTAGAAAAATCACTAAATATTTGAAAAATAAAGAAAATACTTTTAAATAATCCATGGGTCAAAGATAAAATCAACTATAATTCTAATGTATTTAGCAATGAAAAAATAAAAACACAATGTATTTGAATTTGTGGAATGCCACTCTATTAGTCTATTCACATGCTGCTAATAAAGACATATTTGAGACCGGGTAATTTTTAAAGGAAAGAGGTTTCATTGACTCACAGTTCCACATGGCTGGGAAGGCCTCACCATCATGGCTGAAGGCAAATGAGGAGCAAAGTCACATCTTACATGGTGGCAAGCAAGAGAGCTTATGTAGAGGAACTCCCCTTTATAAAACCATCAGATCTTGCGAGACTTACTCACTATCATGAGAATAGCATGGGAAAGACCCGCCGCACGATTCAGTTACCTCCCACTGGGTCCTCCCCATGACACACAGGTATTCCGGGAGCTACCGTTCAAGATGAAATTTAGGTGGCGACACAGCCAAACCATATCAGCCACTAAAGCAATAGTTAGTGGGAAAAATTTACAGCACTAAATTTGGTATTAGAAAACTAGAAGGGCCTTCAATCAGTGATCAAAATATCCACCTTAAAAAAAACCTTTAAAAAATAAACCCCAAGTTAGCAGAAGAAAGGAAATAGTCATGATCAAAACAGAAAAGCAATAGAGACAATGAAACCAAAATCCTGTTCTAGAGGACCCTCTAGCCAGACTGGGAATGACTGCAATATACATTCTTATTTAATTGTACACACACACACACATACACACACACGGACACACATACACACACACACACCACAAACTAGGATAAATTTTCTATTACTAGCTTTGGGGAAAATGGACAGTTCACTCACTAGTTTAACAACCATCTAAACCAGCAAACCATTAAGGGAAGATTGCTCAATATAAAATGCAATGCCACTTGTGAAAAATGTAAAATCACATGCAACATTTTATCAGCTGCCAGAAGTTAACTTGCTTAAGTACGACTACAGGGGGAATTTGTGATAGAATGATAGACGTGTCTGCTATCAGGATATGATGGGAAATCTATCAGAGAAAAGGTTGCCTGTAAGTTTTTCTCAGTACATCATGAATCATGACTTTATAATGGGTATTGGGAAATCAAGAGGCTTTAGGTAATAGTACTGAAAACTAATTAGCTTGACATTTTAATAAGGTTTCACCAAAAGCTGTGGCAAAATTATGAGAATGATGACATTAGCCTGGATTAATTTAAGACTGACAAAGGCATATTATTTTCCTTTCCTGATAATAGGAAGTCAGGGGAAACAGTTGCATCTAAACCCAGATGACAGATACATTACCAATTATCAGTGAGCCCGGGTTGTTGTTGTAGTTGTCGTTGCTGTTTTTTAACAACTGTGTTGCCCAATCTGTAGTGCAGAGGCTATTCACCGGCATGATCGATTTTAGTGCACTACAGTCTCAATCTTCTGGGCTCAATGAATCCTCTTGCCTCGGACTCCTCAGTAGCTGGGACTATAGGCATGTGCCACCATGCCCAGCAGGATCCTGTTTTCTTCATCAGTAAATCTCAGTGTAAGAGGCAGATGGTATCGAAGACAGGAGATATGCATTATCACTTGTAGAATACAGTGTAAAGTTTCACATTTAGATATATATTCCTAATTTGGAAAGATACTTCAATTTTGTTAGGTAATGGTGTAGGGACAGATTTTTTAATGAAAAATTTAAAGTCTAAATTTCCATTGATTGGCAAAGCCAGTGCCAAAAATTTGTATAGTTATCCAGATGTCCACCTATTTTATGCTTGTAAAGGTAACATGCATAGTATTTGATATGATTTGTGAAAACCGGTACATTCTGTGCTTGGTGATTTTAAGAATGCTATACCAGCACCAAAAATCTGCTATTTTAGTCTTTCCACTTGACTATTATAATTATTACTGGTAAATACTCTTTGCTTTTAACAAGCTTTTACTTTTTTAATCACATTGTCTTTGATCAGCTGCAACACATTTATATTTCATTTGTTACTTTTATTTTCTAAAATTAGTAATTCTAACCCATATGTCCCTTCAAAGATTCTCATTTGCCATAAAATCAACTCTTTATATCAGCCTGTTTTCCCTCCTTTTTGTTGTATTTATCTCAAAATTTTAACTCAATATCTTAATAGCTGGCCCCTGTCGATTTTCACACTGCTTCAGTTTTGGAATGACTTTCATGCCAAAGTTTCCACATTTCCCTATTCAAATTTTTTTTTTTTTTATCAGTAGGCACATGTTTGTGACAACTCTATCAAAAGAAATTAATCACACAACCTCCAAAGCACCACTTATATTATGACTTGGTTGTCTTCTGACATTTTATGAATTTCTAAAAATGCCTTTTCTCTCCCCCAGAGTCCTATGTCATTTTACTGTTTTCACTGTTGTGTCTATTGTCTTCACAAAATAATGTGCTTTTTTTAACTTTTAAGTTCAAGGGACAAGTGCAGGTTTGTTACATAGGTACACTTGTGTCATGGGGGTTTATTGTACAGAATATTTTGTCACTCAGGTATTAAGCCTGGTACACATTAGATATTTTTCCTGATCCTCTCCCTCCTCCCAACATCTACCCTCCAATAAGCCCCACTGTGTGTTGTTTCCCTCTATGGGTCCATGTATTCTCATCATGTAGCTTCCACTTATAAGTGAGAAGATGTGGTATTTGGTTTTCTGTTCCCACATTAGTTTGCTAAGGTTAATGGCCTGCAGCTCCAATGATGTTCCTGCAGATAACATAATCTCATTCTTTTTTATGGCTGCATAGTTTTCTATGGTGTGTATGTACCACATTTTCTTTATCCAGCCTACCACTGATGGGCATTTAGGTTGATTCCATGTCTTTGCTATTGGGAATCATGCTGCAATGAATATCCAAATGCGTGTGTCTTTATAGTAATATTTATTTGGGTATATACACTGTGATGGGATTGCTGGGTTCAATGGTGTTTCTGTTTTCAGCTTTTTGAGAAATCACCATTCTATCTTACCCAATGGTTGAAATAATTTATGTTCCCAGTAACAGTGTATAAGTTCTCCTTTTACTCCACAACCTTGCCAGCATCTATTATTATTTTACTTCTTATAAATAGCCATTCTGACCAGGGTGTGACAGTATCTCACAGCAATTTTGATTTGGATTTCTCTAATGATCAGTGACGTTAAGCATTTCATCATCTGATTGTTGGCCGTGTGCATGTCTTCCATTGAAAAGATTCTGTTCATGTCCTTTGCCACTTTTTAATAGGGTTGTTTGTTTTTTACTTGTAAATTTGTTAAAGTTTCTTATAGATTCTAGATATCAGGCCTTGGTCAGATGCATAGTTTGCAAAACTTTTCTCTGATTCTGTAGGTTGTCTGTTCACTCTTTTGCTGTACAGAAGCTCTTTAGTTATATCTCATTTGTCAATTTTTGCTTTTGTTCCAATTACTTTTAGTGTCTTCGTCATGAAATCTTTGCTTGTGCCTATGTCCAAGATGGTATTGCCTAGATTGTCTTTCAGGGTTTTTATAATTTTGGGTTTTATGTGTAGGGTTTTAATCCATCTCGAGTTAATTTTGTATGGTGTAAGAAAGGGTCCAGTTTCAATCTTCCGCATATGGCTAGCCAGTTCTCCCAGCAACAATTATTGCATGGGGAATCCTTTTCTCACAGCTTGCTTTTTTCAGTTTTGTTGAAGATCAGATAGGTGTAGGTGTGGGGCCTTATGTCTGGGTTCTTAATTCTGTTCCATTGGTCTATGTGGCTGTTTTTGTACCAGTGCCACGTTGTTTTGGTTACTGTAGCCCTGTAGTATAATTTGAAGTTGGGTAGTGTGATGCCTTCAGCATTGTTCTTTTTGCTTACCTTTGCCTTGGCTATTTGTGCCATTTTTTTTTTTGTTTCATATGAATTTTAAAATAGATTTTTCTAATTCTGTGAAGAATGTTAATGTTAGTTTAATAGGAATAGCATTGACTCTATAAATCGCTTTGGGCAGTATGACCATTTTAACAATATTGATTATTTCTATCAGCATGGAAGGTTTTTCCATTTGTTTGTTTCATCTCTGATTTCTTTGAGCATTGTTTTGTAGTTCTTTTTGTAGATATCGTTCACCTCCCTGGTTAACTATATTCCTAGGTATTTTACTCTTTTTGTGGCAATTGTAAGTGGGATTCCTGGTTTAGCTCTCATCTTGAGTGTTATTGGTGTATAGGAATGCTAGTAATTACTGCACACTTATTTTGTATTCTGAGACTTTGCTGAAGTTGTTTATCAGCTTAAGAATCTTTTGGGATGAGAGTACGGGGTTTTCTAGACATAGGATCATGTGGTCTGCAAACAGTGATAGTTTGAATCCTCACTTCCTATTTGAATGCCTTTATTTCCTTCTATTCCCTGATTGCTCCTGGCCAGGACTTCCAGTAGTACATTGAATATGAGTTATATGACAGGGTATTCTTGTGCCAATTTTCAAGGGGAATGCTTCCAGCTTTTGCCCATTCAGTATGATGTTGGCTGTGGGTTTGTCATAGACGTCTCTCATTATTTTAAGGTGTGTCCCTTCAATACATTGTTCATTGAGTTTTTAATATGAGGGCATCCTGAATTTTATGAAAAGCCTTTTCTGCATCTATTGAGATGATATTGTGTTTTTTTGTCTTAGTTCTGTTTAGGTGATCAACCACATTTATTAATTTAGGTATCTTGAACCAACCTTGCATCCCAAGGATAAAGTCTAGCTGATCACGTAGATAAGCTTTTTGATGCGCTGTTGCATTTGGTTTGCCAGAGTTTTGTTGAGGATTTTTGCACTGATGTTTATCAAGAATACTGGTCTGAAATGTTTTTGTTGTTACTTGCCAGGGGTTGGTATGAAGATGATGATGGCTTCATAGAATGAGTTGGGGAGAAGGCCCTACTCCTGAATTGTTTGAAATAGTTTCAGCAGGACTGTACCAGTTCTTTCTACATCTGGTAGAATTCAGCTGTGGCTCTATCTGGTCCTGAACTTTTTTTGGTTGGTAAGTTATTGTATTCATTCATTCTCACAGTGCAATAAAGACATAGCTGAGACTGGGTAATTTATAAAGAAAAGAGGTTTAATTTGCCCACAATTCTGTAAATGTACAGGCTTCTGCTTCTGGGGAGGCCTCAGAAAACTTAAAATCATGGTGGCAGGTGAAGGGGAAGCAAGCATGTCTGCACATGGCCAGCAGAAGAGAGAGAGGCCAGAGGTTCTACGCTTTCAAACAAACAGATTTTTGCCTGGGTGAAGTCTGTCCCATGATAGAATGATCTCCCACCAGACCCTCTTGCAACACTGGGAATTACAATTTGACATGAGATTTGGATGGGGACACAGAACCAAAACATATCATTTTTCCCCTGGCCCCTCTCAAGTCTCATGTCCTTCTCACATTTCAAATCAAAATTATGCCTTCCAAAGAGTCCCCCAAAGTCTTAACTCATTCCAACATTAACTCAAAATTCCAAGTCCAAAGTCTCATCTGAGACAACACAAGTACCTTCTGCCTATGAGCCTATAAAATAAAAAACAAGGTAAGTACTTCCAAGATACAATGAGGATTCAGGGATTAGGTAAATCCTCCCATTCCAAAAGGAATGAATTGGCCAAAACAAAGGAGCTACAGGCCTCATGCAAGTCTGAAGCCCAGCACAGCAGTCATTATATTTGAAAGGTCCAAAATTATCTCCTTTGAATCCTTGTCTGACACCCAGGGCACACTGATAGAAGTGGTCAGCTCCCAAGGCCTTGGGAAGCTCTGCCCCTGTGGCTCTGCATGCTTTCATGGGCTGGTGTTTAGTGCCTGTGGCTTTTCTAGATCCACAGTGCAAGCTGTCAGTGGATCTGCCGAGAGAGAGAGAAAGAGAGAGAGAGAGAGAGAGAGGACACAAAGGAATGAACTGTACACTTTCAAACAACCAGATCTTATGAGAACTCTATCACGAGAACAGCAAGGGAGAAGTCCACCCCCATGACACAATCACCTCCCACTAGGTACCTCCTCCAGCACTGGAAATTACAATTTGACATGAGATTTTGGTGGACTCATATCAGCTATTTATTACTGACTCAATTTCAGAGCTCATTGTTGGTTTGTTTTGGGATTCAATTTTTTTCTGGCTCTGTCTTGCATGGGTGTATGTGTTCAGGAATTTATCTATTTCTAATAGATTTTCTTTTTTTTTTTTTTTTTTTTTGAGATGGAGTCTCACCCTTTTGCCCAGGCCAGACTGCAGTGGTGCTATCTTGGCTCACTGCAAGCTCTGCCTCCCAGGTTCATGCCATTCTCCTGCCTCAGCCTCCTGAGTAGCTGGGACTACAGGCACCTGCCACTGCGCCCAGCTAAATTTTTTTGCATTTTTTTTTAGTAGAGACAGGGTTTCACTGTGTTAGACAGGATGGTCTTGATCTCCTGACCTCGTGATCTGCCTGCCTTGGCCTCCCAAAGTGCTGGGATTACAGGTGTGAGCCACCGCGCCCAGCCATAGATTTTCTAGTATGGGCATAGAGGTGTTCATAATATTCTCTGATAGTTGTCTGTATTTCCGTGGGTCAGTGGTAATATCTACCTTGTCATTTCTAATTGTGTTTATTTGAATCTTCTCTCTTCTTTTTTATTCCAGCTAGGAGTCTATCTCTTTATTAATTTTTTTCAGAAAACCAGCTCCTGGATTTGTTGATCTTTGGAATGCTTTTTCATGTCTCAGTATTCTCCAGTTCAGCTAATGTGCCTTAATTATAAGATGTCCACAACTGACCTAAGCAATAGATAATTTAAATTATTGAATTTGCTAGATTCTCTTTACCATTTTCATGCAGGATTGAGGCAGTAATTTCTTTGAGCACTTAGCAAGAAACGCCTGGCCATTTTCTTTCATGACTGAAGCTTATGACCTTCAGCTATTAAACTTGAAAGTTTCAGTCACTCTACTACGGGCATGGATTGCTTTGAGATCTAAATTATCCTATGCTCTATGAAAATAAATCTATCTCTTTATGATAAAGAAAAAGCTTATCTTTTGAGATAGATACTGCATTGTTCTAGTGCCCCACAGCAATGTTGTTCCATGGCTTCCCCTAAGCAGGTTTGACATCTAACTATCATGAATCTTTGACGGACTGTGTTGCTACTGTTGCCCCTTCCTCTATTCAAGGGTTATACAAAAGGTGAAACTCATCCCACTGGTTACTAAACAAATGCCACATTTCATTCTGAGTTTATCTCATACTATATTTTGTGACAAAATGATCAGGAAAATGATGACTTTGTTTATTGTTTTTCCTAAAAAAATGGGATTGCTTGCTCACTGCAAACACATACTAGCTGAAAGTTTCTAAGGGCCTCTGAAAGAAGTGAAGGCCATGATTATAGCAACCATTAAGGGTAGCAACACCTCATTATTTAATTCTTAGTTGAGTAGAGAGTTAGAGATCCAAATGTTTATTTATCTCCACCTCCAAGTGCCCAAATGAAAAAAGAAATACTTGATCTTCCAACAGAGATTTTGTGTGGGTGGGAGAGAGGATACATATGTGTCCTTCTGTCTCTCTTTGTCTGGGAAATGGAGGTGAGACTGAAGACCAAAGATTTAGAAAAGGGCAGTGGGTGTTTAGGAGAAACAACATCAACCTGACACTTTCAAAGAAACATAAGAAAAAGTTCCTCCTGTTGAAGATTATCGGGTGAACCCACCCCCAGTGATTCAATGTGAATTCTTTTCTATTTCCCTAAGTGTCGGCTGGTCTGAGAAATAAAGGGAAAGAGTACAAAAGAGAGAAATTGTAAAGCTGGGTGTCCAGGGGAGACATCAAATGTCAGCAGGTGCCATGATGCCCCCCAAGCCGTGAAACCAGCAAGTTTTTATTAGTGATTTTCAAAAGGGGAGGGAGTGTATTAATAGGATGTGGGTCACAGAGATCACATGCTTCACAAAGTAATAAAATATCACAAGGCAAATGGTCACAGGACTGGGGCAAAATTAAAATTGCTAATGAAGTTTGGGGCATGCATTGTCATTGATAACATCTTATCAGGAGACAGGGTTTGAGAGCAGAAAACCAGTCTGACCAAAATTTATTGGGCGGGAATTTCCTCATCCTAATAAGCCTGGGAGCACTACAGGAGACCAGGGCTTATTTCAGCCCTTATCTACAACCATAAAAGACAGATGTCCCCAGAGCGGCCATTTTAGAGGCCTATCCCTAGGAACACATTCTCTTTCTCAGGGATGTTCCTCACTGAGAAAAAGAATTCAGTGATATGGCTCTCAGCCATATTTCTCTTCTTTCAAAAGCAAATAACCTAGTGGTTATCTCCCTTGTTCCCTGAACATCGCTGTTATCTTGTTCTTTTTTCAAGGTGCCCAGATTTCATATTGTTTAAACAATTTGTGCAGTTAATGCAATCATCACAGGGTCCTGAGGTGACATACACCCTCAGCTTAAGAAGATGATGGGATTAAGAGATTAAAGACAAGCATAGGAAATCACAAGAGTATTGATTGGGGAAGTGATAAATGTCCATGAAATCTTCACAATTTATGTTCAGAGATTGCAGTAAAGACAGTCGTAAGAAATTATAAAAGTATTAATTTGGGGAACTAATAAATGTCCATGAAATCTTCACAATTTATGTTCTTCTGCCATGGCTTCAGCCAGTCCCTTCATTCGGGGTCCCTGACTTCCCACAACAGAAGATTAAATTAACTCTTGGAGGACTTTCTGAATCTTTCATTTACTTTTTTTCCTCGACTTTTTACCTTTTTCCTGACTCTTTTCTCATTGACAGGTAAACCTGCTTAATTCCCTTCCATCTTGAGGAATCTGTCTCCCACCCCACTTCTCTTCTCTTACCTTCTCAGTAAAGCCTCTTGAAGAACTTTTCCTCAGTCACTAACTCAAGTTCCTCATCTTTCATTTAACCTGAATGAACTCCAGGCTCACTCTGTTTATATAG